>NW_027001602.1:0-7286 GCF_036934945.1 Oncorhynchus masou masou
TATTATTAGTATTGGATAGAAAACACTCTGAGTTTCTAAAACTGTTTAAATGATGTATGTGAGTATAACAGAACTCATATGGCAGGCAAAAACCTGAGAAAAAATCCAAACAGTAAGTGAGAAATCTGAGGTTTGAATATATTCAACCCATTCCCTATTGAAATCCCCTTGAGATATGAATGAAGTTCACCTCCTGGAGGCTTCCACCAGATGCCAAACCGTCTAGGGGAATTTTGAATGAGGCTTCTACTGTGTTGTGGGACTGAATGAGAGGGGAATGAGCTCAGACTACTGGCAGAGTGCCAGTTCCAGGTCACGCGCATACCGCATGATATCTTCCTGCGTCTCGCGTCCTCCCTCAAGTCACAAAGGAATCTCTCCGGTTGGAACTTTATTGAGGATTTATGATAAAAACATCCTAATGATTGATTCTGTACTTAGTTTGAAATGTTTCTTCGACCTGTAATATAACTTTTGAAGATTTTGTCTGACAGAATGGTCGACCAGCTCCAGCGTTTGGATAGGTGTACCAAACGCGCTAACAAAAGTAGCTAATTGGACATAAATAACAGACATTATCGAACAAATCAAGCATTTATTGTGGACTCCGATCTCCTGGAGTGCAGCCCGATGAAGGTCATCAAAGGCAAGGGAATATTTAGCATGTAATTTATGGTTTGCGTTGACTACAACATGGCGGCTATTTTGACTTGATTGTTCTGAGCGCCGTCTCAGATTATTGCATGGTTTGCTTTTTCCGTAAATCTTTTTGGAATTCTGACACAGCGGTTGCATTAAGGACAGGTATATCTATAATTCCATGTGTATAACTTGTATTATCATCTACATTTATGATGAGTATTTCTGTTGAATCGATGTGGCTATGCAAAATCACTGGATGTTTTTGAAACTAGTGAATGTAACGCCCAATGTAAACTCAGATTTTTTTATATAGAGTGGGGAGAACAAGTATTTGATACACTGCCGATTTTGCAGGTTTTCCTACTTACAAAGCATGTAGAGGTCTGTAATTTTTATCATAGGTACACTTCAACTGTGAGAGACAGAATCTAAAACAAAAATCCAGAAAATCACATTGTATGATTTGTAAGTAATTAATTTGCATTTATTGCATGACATAAGTATTTGATACATCAGAAAAGCAGAACTTTGTTTGCAATTACAGAGATCACTACGTTTCCTGTAGTTCTTGACCAGGTTTGCACATGTTTATCTTGCATACTGTATTACTGTAGTAATACAGAAGATCAAAGAGAGCCCCCCTCTCCCACCAGAGAGGAAGGTGGGAAGTGGGCCGGTCTTATGACTTTAACGACCGGTCGTATACTCTCTCTGGACCTGCAGTGTTGGACAAAGGAATCTGACGTGTGTAGAGAGAGAATCTCTTGCCAAAACTTCAAACATCAAAAGATTGGATATTGGAACATTAGTTTTCAAAGCCAAACATCTGTAATGGTTGGTGAGGATCCAAACAATAAATCCTGTCAAAAGTTTATTGTTTTGTGATCTCATTAACCTCTTACATCTATGGGGGCGCTATTTCATTTTTGGATGAAAAACGTTCCTGTTTTAAACAAGATATTTTGTCACAAAAAGATGCTCGACTATGCATATAATTGCTACCGTTCGAAAGGAAACACTCTGACGTGTCCAGAAATACAAAGATCTTCTCTGTGCGTGCCCTATAACGTGAGCTTCAGGCAAAACCAAGATGAGATGGCATCCAGGAAATGACAAGGATTTTTGAGGCTCTGTTTTCCATGGTCTCCTTATATGGCTGTGAACGCGAGAGGAGTAAGTCTGCCTTTCTGACGTTTTCCCAAGGTGTCTGCAGCATTGTGACGTATTTGTAGGCAGATCATTGGAAGATTGACCATAAGAGACCACATTTGCCACGTGTCCGCCCGTGTGTCCTGCGCTACGAAATTGGTGCGCAAAAGTCACCTGCCAGTATTTTTCCATACGATACAGAGAGTAAAGCAAGCTGCCTACGAACTGTATGTCAATGAAGAGATATGTGAAAAAACACCTTGAGGACTGGATTCCAAACAACGTTTGCCATGTTTCTGTCGATATTATGTAGCTAAGTTTGAAAAAAGTTTGGCGTTGTAGTTGAATGCATTTTCGGTTCGATTCGTCAGCCAAGCATAATGAAGAAAGCGGAGCGTTTTCGCCTACACAAATAATCTTTCAGGAAACACAGGAACATTTGCTATCTAACTGAGAGTCTCCTGAGTGAAAGCATCCGAAGTTCTTCAAAGGTAAATGATTTAATTTGGTTGCTTTTCTTATTTTTGTGAAAATGTTGCCTGCTGCCAGCAGAGCCTAGCATAGCATTATGCCATGATAAACTTACACAAATGCTTGTCTAGCGTTGGCTGTAACGCATATTTTGAAAATCTGAGATGACAGTGTTGTTAACAAAAAGCTAAGCTTGTGTTTGAATATATTTATTTAATTTCATTTGCGATTTTCATGAATAGGAAAAGTTGCGTTATGCTAATGCGCTTGAGGCATTAGTGAGAAGATGAAATGTGATTTTAGCCTTCTAAATGAGATAATTGTTGTTGTATAAAGTTTACCCAGTCAGTAATCATGCCCCCGTGAGCACATGCATTATGCCATTAGGATGGAACGCCCCTTTTTCCAGAGAGCATAAAAGGACTGCTAACGAAATTTACATTAGATCAGAAAGCATGGAGCGGTGGCTACACGTTGAAATGGTTTAAAATTTAAGACCAGTATACGTTTGGCGTGAGCTGAATACTTTGAAATGGGTGCAATTTAAATTGAGACCAGAAAATGGTAAGACCCTCAAACTCTTGATGAGTGAAGGTGAAGACTAGACAGTCACAGTCTGCAGCTATATATGTAAAATAGTCTAGGAAACTCGACTGAAGACAAAAGAAGAAGATTTCGCTATCATCACCACTGTGGTACATTTCTGATGTATCCATTCTAACGAACACTTCCAGAACAAAGAAAGCCTACAGCTAAAAGGACATTGTGACCTCTGGTGGACAACCAAAGACTTTCTGTCAAACTATTCATCACAGACGGAGCAAGTGGTTTCAACAGAGAGACAACAGACAAAAACAACTAAGCGTAAAAATATGTTGCATTTCAAAATCCGAATGAGCGGTTGTTAGGGTGCTAAATATCCATATTTATGGTGAGCGTATTATTCAACTGTTTGTACAATAGTTGAATTCCTTGGCCCTCCCTCTCCCACTCTTTCTTTCTCCACCCCTTTTCATTGTGTAACAAGTCAGTCATATCGGATTAGTCCACTAGGGACTGTTCATTGCATTATGTTAGTAATCAATAATCTATATTGTGATATCCAAGAATTTTTACGATGTTCAGAATGAGACTGATGTGGTAACAATAATTATTACGGATACAAGTATCCTGTGTGTGTGTTTCTTTTCTCCTCCTTCTCCCCTCATAGGTGAAAATCATCACTCCCCAATCAGTCACCAATCATCAATCAGAAGACACACCTCCTCCTGTTTCCTACCCAATCACAGTTCCTTTCCCTTGGTTTAAAAACCCTGTCAGTAGTTTGCTCTGGAGCTCAATCTCTCTGTAAATGCCATGTCTGTAGGTCTCTCTGTTTCACTTAACAACACTGTCATCTCAGATTTTCAAAATATGCTTTTGAACCATCGCTATTCACTAATTTGCATAAGAGTATGCTAAGCTAGCTTAGCATTTTGAGTAGCATTTACTTCCAGCTGAGGTTTGCGCACCAATTTCGGCGCAGGACACCGGGCGGACACCTGGTAAATGTGGTCTCTTATGGTCAATCTTCCAATGATATGCCTACAAATACGTCACAATGCTGCAGACACCTTGGGAAACGACAGAAAGGGCTGACTCATTCCTCTCGCATTCACAGCCATATAAGGAGACAATGGAAAACGGAGCCTCAAAAATCCTGCTCATTTTCTGGATGCCGTTTCATCTTGGTTTTGCCTGTAGCTCACGTTCTAGGGCACGCACAGAAAATATCAGTTCTGGAAACATCAGAGTGTTTTCTTTCCAAAGCTACCAATTATATGCATAGTCGAGTATCTTTTTGTGACAAAATATTGCGCTTAAAACGGGCACGTCTTTTTATCCAAAAATGATATAGCGCCCCTAGAGTTTCAAGAGGTTAACCTCTTGAATCTCCCCATCCCGGATCCGGGATCGTGACTAAAGCCTCAGGCTCATTAGCATAACGTAACGTTAACGATTTCTGAAAATCGCAAATAAAATGAAAATAATGCGCCTGCTCTCAAGCTTAGCCTTTTCTTAACAACACTGTCATCTCAGATTTTCAAAATATGCTTTTGAACCATAGCAATTGACTAATTTGTGTAAGAGTATGCTAAGCTAGCTTAGCAT
Source organism: Oncorhynchus masou masou (assembly GCF_036934945.1). Taxonomy (NCBI): domain Eukaryota; kingdom Metazoa; phylum Chordata; class Actinopteri; order Salmoniformes; family Salmonidae; genus Oncorhynchus; species Oncorhynchus masou. Next base: position 4,414 of record NW_027001602.1, read on the forward strand.
TTTGAGTAGCATTTAGCACGCAACATTTTCACAAAAACCAGATAACCAAATAAATAAAATCATTTACCTTGAAGAGCTTCGGATGTTTTCAATGAGGAGACTCTCAGTTACATACCAAATGCGCAGTTTTTCCTGAAAGCGTCTGTGTGTAGGAGAAATCGCTCCGTTTTGTACATCACATTTGGCTACCAAAGCAAACCGAAAATTCAGTCACCTACAACGTCAAACTTTTTCCGAATTAACTCCATAATATCGACCGAAACATGGCAAACGTTGTTTGGAATCAATCCTCAAGGTGTTTTTTCACATATCTCTTCATTGATATATCGTTCGTGGAAGCCTGCATTCTTCTCTAAATTCCATGGAAAAATACTTGCAGCTGACTTTTGCGCACCAATTTCGTGCGCAGGACACCGGGCGGACACCTGGTAAATGTGGTCTCTCTATGGTCAATCTTCCAATGATATGCCTACAAATACGTCACAATGCTGCAGACACCTATGGGGAAACGACAGAAAGGGCAGACTTAGTCCTCTCGCATTCACAGCCATATAAGGAGACAATGGAAAACAGAGCCTCAAAAATCCTGCTCATTTCCTGGATGCCGAATCTCATCTTGGTTTTGCCTGAAGCTCACGTTCTAGGGCACGCACAGAAAATATCTTTGCAGTTCTGGACGCGTCAGAGTGTTTTCTTCGAAAGCTATCAATTATATGCATAGTCGAGCATCTTTTTGTGACAAAATATCTTGGTTTAAAACGGAACGTATTTCATCCAAAAACTGAGATGCGCCCTAGAGTTTCAACAGGTTAAGAAAAGGCTAAGCTTTAGAGCAGGCGCATTATTTTCATTTTATTTGCGATTTTCAGAAATCGTTAACGTTACATTATGCTAATGAGCTTGAGGCTATAACTGTATACAGGTTTTTGTCATTAGCCAAACGTGAACAAAACGGAGCGATTTGTCCTACACAAATAATATTTTTTTGAAAAACTGAACATTTGCTATCTAACTGAGAGTCTCCTCATTGAAAACATCTGTTCTTCAAAAGGTAAATGATTTTATTTGAATTATTTTCTTGTTTTTGTGAAAATGTTGCTGGCTGAATTCTAGGCTTATAGCTATGTTAGCAATCAATACTCTTTTACACAAATGCTTGTTTAGCTATGGCTGAAAAGCATATTTTGAAAATCTGAGATGACAATGTTGTTAACAAAAGTCTAAGCTGGGAGTGGTTCATTTATTTCATTTCATTTGCGATTTTCATGAATAGTTAACTTTATGTTATGCTAATGAGCTTGAGGCTATAAATAGAATCCCGGATCCGGGATTGCGCGATCTAACAGGTTAAAAACCCTGTCAGTAGTTTGCTCTTGGAGCCAATCTCTCTGTAAATGCCATGTCTGTAGGTCTCCTCTGTTTCACTCTCTTTGTGTATTGACCCTTTTGTTTGAGCACCTCCATAGCACTTTGTCATCACCTGTGGAGTATTGTTTTGGTTATGGTGTTTGTTTGTTTGCTGGTGGGAAAAGGGGGAACCAAGACAGTCGCCTATGGGTATACACTACCCGTAGGTGAACTTTGTTAAATACACTAGTTAGAACTGCTGGGACCACCACCGTGTATTTTGTTAGTTAGTTAGCTGTTCTTAAAGTAGGCTAGTCTAGGCTCCAGTGTTTGCTGTTTATTGTTTCTTTCCTTGGGTCCCGCCTCAGCCCCTTTCCTGCTCCCCTGGCTTACCGTGTTTACACAAACCCTGAGTTTGATCTGCAGATTTCAGTTGTCATGGTTATTTGCTCACACTTTTACTTTGTCACTATTATACTCTGCATGAGTTATGTTACGGGTCTCATTACCATCCCCCCGTAGATCTGTCAGGCCAAAAGGGATTCATAACATAAGTGGGGCTCATCCGGGACTGTCTTTACTGACACCCATGCCGCTCATGCAGATTGTTTTAGTGGTATAGTCTTAGTGTTGGAACGTTGAGTGTAGCATTAGTGTTTGCTATTTTGTTGGCTCTTGTGAAGTAGGTTAAGATGGCTACTTTTGAGTTGAAGTCCTTTGGATAACCTTTCGTGGGATGTTTTTGATAAATGACGTGAGAGTTGATTTAATGACCATGGCTGACCATTATTCAATATCGATTCTGCAGAGTTTAGTTAAGGCGGAGGTTAAACCGCTAGTGTTAAATGTATTGTTGGGGAGTTAGGTGTTTGTGTTACCGCTGCCTGAGCCTACTACCTATGTAGGGGATGTTGCTGCTCCTGTAAGCCCATTGGTGTCTGATAATGACGAGGCTAAAACAGCAGCCACATTGTCCTGTTTTGATCCACTCTCCCACTGTCAAACGGTGATGCCAGGAGGGGATGTCCGTTTAGCACAGTTCCAACTGAGGCGGAAGAGAGCCCAACTAGGAAGTAGGACTCTCCATTTGGAGATGTGTAAAATTGAGGAAAAGAAAGAGAACAACGCATTTGGAGAGGTGTAAAATTGGAGGCAGATAAAGAACAGCGGCAGATGATGTTTAAAATGCGCCAGATGGAACTGGAGGCAGAGACAGCGAGGCTAGCCTTTGGTCCTGCTCACTGTTAATGAGTCGCCTCACCTGCTGTGTCCTCAAACACGTTTAACATTAGTAGGCAGATTGCCTTAGTACCTTTGTTCAGAGAGTCGGAGGTTGACTCCTATTTTTGTGTATTTGAGCCGTGAGATATTTAGCATTGAAATGGTCTGAAAGACATATGGTGCCTATTGCTTCAGTGTAAATTAACTGGTAAAGCCCAAGAGGTAATGCAACACCCATATCGTATCACCGCTTCCAAGAGGAAGATAAATGAGGGATGAGGTGAAATATTTGTTGGAGAATGACC
>NW_027001603.1:0-7284 GCF_036934945.1 Oncorhynchus masou masou
TATGTTTGGGGGGTACGGCTATATGTGGAGAGAAGGGGTGGTGGTGGGGGGGTACGGCTATGTCAAATCAAATCAAATCAAATTTATTTATATAGCCCTTCGTACATCAGCTGATATCTCAAAGTGCTGTACAGAAACCCAGCCTAAAACCCCAAACAGCAAGCAATGCAGGTGTAGATGCACGGTGGTTAGGAAAAACTCCCTAGAAAGGCCAAAACCTAGGAAGAAACCTAGAGAGGAACCAGGCTATGTGGGGTGGCCAGTCCTCTTCTGGCTGTGCCGGGTAGAGATTATAACAGAACATGGCCAAGATGTTCAAATGTTCATAAATGACCAGCATGGTCGAATAATAATAAGGCAGAACAGTTGAAACTGGAGCAGCAGCACGGCCAGGTGGACTGGGGACAGCAAGGAGTCATCATGTCAAGTAGTCCTGGGGCATGGTCCTAGGGCTCAGGTCCTCCGAGAGAGAGAAAGAAAGAGAATTAGAGAGAGCATATGTGGGGTGGCCAGTCCTCTTCCGGCTGTGCCGGGTGGAGATTATAACAGAACATGGCCAAGATGTTCAAATGTTCATAAATGACCAGCATGGTCGAATAATAATAAGGTAGAACAGTTGAAACTGGAGCAGCAGCACGGCCAGGTGGACTGGGGACAGCAAGGAGTCATCATGTCAGGTAGTCCTGGGGCATGGTCCTAGGGCTTAGGTCCTCCGAGAGAGAGAAGGAGAGAATTAGAGAACGCACACTTAGATTCACACAGGACACCGAATTGGACAGGAGAAGTACTCCAGATATAACAAACTGACCCCAGCCCCCCGACACATAAACTACTGCAGCATAAATACTGGAGGCTGAGACAGGAGGGGTCAGGAGACACTGTGGCCCCACCCGAGGACACCCCCGGACAGGGCCAAACAGGAAGGATATAACCCCACCCACTTTGCCAAAGCACAGCCCCCACACCACTGGAGGGATATCTTCAACCACCAACTTACCATCCTGAGACAAAGCTGAGTATAGCCCGCAGAGATCTCCGCCATGGCACAACCCAAGGGGGGGGCGCCAACCCAGACAGGATGACCACATCAGTGAATCAACCCACTCAGGTGACGCACTCCCTCCAGGGACGGCATGAGAGAGCCCCAGTAAGCCAGTGACTCAGCCCCTGTAATAGGGTTAGAGGCAGAGTATCCCAGTGGAAAGAGGGGAACCGGCCAGGCAGAGACAGCAAGGGTGGTTCGTTGCTCCAGAGCCTTTCCGTTCACCTTCCCACTCCTGGGCCAGACTACACTCAATCATATGACCCACTGAAGAGATGAGTCTTCAGTAAAGACTTAAAGGTTGAGACCGAGTTTGCGTCTCTGACATGGGTAGGCAGACCGTTCCATAAAAATGGAGCTCTATAGGAGAAAGCCCTGCCTCCAGCTGTTTGCTTAGAAATTCTAGGGACAATTAGGAGGCCTGCGTCTTGTGACCGTAGCGTACGTGTAGGTATGTACGGCAGGACCAAATCAGAGAGATAGGTAGGAGCAAGCCCATGTAATGCTTTGTAGGTTAGCAGTAAAACCTTGAAATCAGCCCTTGCTTTGACAGGAAGCCAGTGTAGGGAGGCTAGCACTGGAGTAATATGATCAAATTTTTTGGTTCTAGTCAGGATTCTAGCAGCCGTAATTAGCACTAACTGAAGTTTATTTAGTGCTTTATCCGGGTAGCCGGAAAGTAGAGCATTGCAGTAGTCTAACCTAGAAGTGACAAAAGCATGGATTAATTTTTCTGCATCATTTTTGGACAGAAAGTTTCTGATTTTTGCAATGTTACGTAGATGGAAAAAAGCTGTCCTTGAAATGGTCTTGATATGTTCTTCAAAAGAGAGATCAGGGTCCAGAGTAACGCCGAGGTCCTTCACAGTTTTATTTGAGATGACTGTACAACCATTAAGATTAATTGTCAGATTCAACAGATCTCTTTGTTTCTTGGGACCTAGAACAAGCATCTCTGTTTTATCCGAGTTTAAAAGTAGAAAGTTTGCTGCCATCCACTTCCTTATGTCTGAAACACATGCTTCTAGCGAGGGCAATTTTTGGGCTTCACCATGTTTCATTGAAATGTACAGCTGTGTATCATCCGCATAGCAGTGAAAGTTAACATTATGTTTTCGAATAACATCCCCAAGAGGTAAAATATATAGTGAAAACAACAACTATGTGAAAACAACAACTATGTGTGGAGAGAGGGGTGGTGGTGGGGGGGGGTACGGCTATGTGTGGAGAGAAGGGTTGGTGGTGGGGGGGTACGGCTATGTGTGGAGAGAGGGGTGGTGGTGGGGGGGTACGGCTATGTGTGGTGAGGGGTGGTGGGGGGTACGGCTATGTGTGGAGAGAGGGGTGGTGGTGGGGGGGTACGGCTATGTGTGGAGAGAGGGGTGGTGTGGAGGTTACGGCTATGTGTGGAGAGAGGGGTGGTGTGGGGGTTACGGCTATGTGTGGAGAGAGGGGTGGTGTGGGGGTGTACGGCTATGTGTGGAGAGAGGGGTGGTGTGGGGGTGTACGGCTATGTGTGGAGAGAGGGGTGGTGTGGGGGTGTACGGCTATGTGTGGAGAGAGGGGTGGTGTGGGGGTTACGGCTATGTGTGGAGAGAGGGGTGGTGTGTGAGGGTTACGGCTATGTGTGGAGAGAGGGGCGGTGTGGGGGTGTACGGCTATGTGTGGAGAGAGGGGGTGGTGTGGGGGTGTACGGCTATGTGTGGAGAGAGGGGTGGTGTGGGGGTGTACGGCTATGTGTGGAGAGAGGGGTGGTGTGGGGGTTACGGCTATGTGTGGAGAGAGGGGTGGTGTGAGGGTTACGGCTATGTGTGGAGAGAGGGGCGGTGTGGGGGTTACGGCTATGTGTGGAGAGGGGTGGTGGTGGGGGGTGCGACTATGTGTGGAGAGGGGGTGGTGGTGGGGGGTACGGCTATGTGTGAGAGAGGGGTGGTATGGGGGTTACGGCTATGTGTGGAGAGGGGTGGTGGTGGGGGGGTGCGACTATGTGTGGAGAGGGGTGGTGGTGGGGGGGTACGGCTATGTGTGGAGAGAGGGGTGGTGTGGGGGTTACGGCTATGTGTGGAGAGAGGGGTGGTGTGGGGGTTACGGCTATGTGTGGAGAGAGGGGTGGTGTGGGGGTGTACTGCTATGTGTGGAGAGAGGGGTGGTGTGGGGGTGTACGGCTATGTGTGGAGAGAGGTGGTGGTGTGGGGGTTACGGCTATGTGTGTAGAGAGGGGTGGTGTGGGGGTTACGGCTATGTGTGGAGAGAGGGGTGGTGTGGGGGTTACGGCTATGTGTGGAGAGAGGGTTGTGTGGGGGTTACGGCTATGTGTGGAGAGAGTGGTGGTGTGGGGGTTACGGCTATGTGAGGGGTGGTGTGGGGGTTACGGCTATGTGTGGAGAGAGGGGTGGTGTGGGGGTCTATGGCTATGTGTGGAGAGAGGGTGGTGTGGGGGTGTACGGCTATGTGTGGAGAGAGGGGTGGTGTGGGGGTTATGGCTATGTGTGGAGAGAGGGGTGGTGTGGGGGTTACGGCTATGTGTGGAGAGAGGGGTGGTGTGGGGGTTACGGCTATGTGTGGAGAGAAGGGTGGTGTGGGGGTCTATGGCTATGTGTGGAGAGAGGGGTGGTGTGGGGGTGTACGGCTATGTGTGGAGAGAGGGGTGGTGTGGGGGTGTACGGCTATGTGTGGAGAGAGGGGTGTTGTGGGGGTTACGGCTATGTGTGGAGAGAGGGTTGGGTGGGGGGATTGGAGGTATGGCTATACGTGAAGGAGGAGTGGGGGGGTTGCAGTTATGTGGGGTGGGGGGCATGTCATATGCTTTTTTTGTGTGTACATTTGAATTGTCCTGGTATTATTTGACTTGTTAAACAAGTGTCTGATGTGTGAAACCTGCTTCTTATTGAATCAGTTGTGTTTTTGTGTGTATTAGTATTCATCACTTTAAAACAATTCTGTTGGAACTTCTCTTGAAATGACTCTCCTTTAATAAATGAACACAAATGCCACAGTCTTCCTCCAATGTGACAATGTTGTCATTGAACCACAATTATTTAGTCCTTTATTATGACAAGTATTTCCTTGATTTTATACCATTTCCTGTAATGGAGTAAGGTACAAGGGAAGAAGGCTGCTTTTTCGGATGTGCTGCGGTCACTCCTACCAGTTCCAGTATTGGCCATCACAGCTCCAGCTTCCAGTGCTACAAGGAAGAGCATAACGAAGCAGCATCGAGTTGAGGTGGTGAAAAGACCTGACAGGGACAACATCAGACTGGCCACGAAGAAGGTGTTGTCTGACCCTCTGGAGACATTTTCTTGGTTGCTCACAAGAGTTGGAGTCAAACGGGCCTGAGACCACAAGGACTGTCATATCCGGTAAGAAAATTGGAACACCGTTCTTTGCTGTAACAACAAGGTTTTCAGCTTTTCCTTGGGGAGAAATCTGCATCCAGCAGCAGCAGAGGATATACTGGAAAACAGACTTTTTGACGTTTACCACTCAGACACCCCAGCACATAAAACGTGAAAGATGAGTCATCTAATCTCAGAGTTGTGATGGCTACTTCAGCACTGAGAATGGGGCTAGACTTTAAGTTTGTCCATCAGGTAGTCAACTATGGACCACCTCAAGACTTTGAGTCCTACATGCAGGCGTATGGAAGAATGCGGAGGTACTCAAGATGTCATAAAAATAAACAGAACGCACCCCCCTCCACAAAGTTACAAATATTTTCACATGACTTCCCCTTGTACTGTAAAATACAGTGAACTCCCTCCCCATCATAGAATTAACTCAAAATAATGTTTACAACCACAAATAACTATCTATAGCGACCCTGTGTTTATAAACGTGGGTATTGACTTTACCACTTCAGTATGCTCTTGTGGCAGTCGATTCCACGCAGAGCTACGGGCCAGAAGGTTCAGGATTCACAAACCACCACGGAGGAGCTCACAGTCCCCGCTGGGTTTCATTACACTACATCAGTCAGCTGCAGACAATAATCAGCTAGGGGAGAAATCAGATTTAACATTTTGACACCATATTTATAATTATATAAAATATTTGCAACACATTTTCCACCAGCAGATGTCTGTGCCAATGCACTCCACAACCAATAAACAAAGCATACTGACTTAGGTACTTCAATGTCATGGTTTTGTGTTTTCAACACCACAGTAAATAGCCTATCAATCTCAACAAACAGAAAATACATCCCTCCCTTACCTTGTAGGCTTACGCAGTGTTGAAGGCTTGGCTTAACAATCTCTGAATGTCATTCAACTTTTGATGTCTCTTTCCATTCATCAATTGGCCGCTGCACAGATTGATTGTTTGATTTTATTAGTCAGTAAATAACATTATGTAGATATACACAAAGACTGTTAAGTGACAGGGATTGAGCAATGAAGTCAGAATTATTTCCACTATCGTCCCCGTTTGTTGCATAAATACATGTACAATTACAGAGATATAGACACATGGCAGAGATACAGACACATGGCAGAGATACAGACACATGGCAGAGATACAGACACATGGCAGAGATACAGACACATGGCAGAGATACAGACACATGGCAGAGATACAGACACATGGCAGAGATACAGACACATGGCAGAGATACAGACACATGGCAGAGATACAGACACATGACAGAGATACAGACACGTGGCAGAGATACAGACACGTGGCAGAGATACAGACACGTGGCAGAGATACAGACACATGACAGAGATACAGACACATGACAGAGATACAGACACATGGCAGAGATACAGACACGTGACAGAGATACAGACACGTGACAGAGATACAGACACGTGGCAGAGATACAGACACGTGGCAGAGACACAGACACGTGGCAGAGATACAGACACGTGGCAGAGATACAGACACGTGGCAGAGATACAGACACGTGACAGATACAGACACGTGACAGAGATACAGACACGTGACAGAGATACAGACACGTGACAGAGATGTGAACTCGGCGACAGAGATACAGACACGTGACAGAGATACAGACACATGACAGACACATGACAGATACAGACATGACAGAGATACAGACATGACAGACACATGACAGAGATACAGACACATGACATTCAGAGATACAGACACATTACATTCAGAGATACAGACATGACAGAGATACAGACACATGGCAGAGATACAGACACATGACAGAGATACAGACACGTGGCAGAGATACAGACACGTGGCAGAGATACAGACACGTGGCAGAGATACAGACACGTGGCAGAGATACAGACACGTGGCAGAGATACAGACACATGGCAGAGATACAGACACATGACAGAGATACAGACACGTGGCAGAGATACAGACACGTGGCAGAGATACAGACACGTGGCAGAGATACAGACACATGACAGAGATACAGACACATGACAGAGATACAGACACATGGCAGAGATACAGACACGTGACAGAGATACAGACACGTGACAGAGATACAGACACGTGGCAGAGATACAGACACGTGGCAGAGATACAGACACGTGGCAGAGATACAGACACGTGGCAGAGATACAGACACGTGACAGAGATACAGACACGTGACAGAGATACAGACACGTGACAGAGATACAGACACGTGACAGAGATACAGACACGTGACAGAGATACAGACACGTGACAGAGATACAGACACGTGACAGAGATACAGACACATGACAGACACATGACAGATACAGACACATGACAGAGATACAGACACATGACAGACACATGACAGAGATACAGACACATGACATTCAGAGATACAGACACATTACATTCAGAGATACAGACACATGACAGAGATACAGACACATGGCAGAGATACAGACACATGACAGAGATACAGACACGTGGCAGAGATACAGACACGTGGCAGAGATACAGACACGTGGCAGAGATACAGACACGTGGCAGAGATACAGACACGTGGCAGAGATACAGACACGTGGCAGAGATACAGACACGTGACAGAGATACAGACACGTGACAGAGATACAGACACGTGACAGAGATACAGACACATGACAGAGATACAGACACGTGACAGAGATACAGACACGTGACAGAGATACAGACACGTGACAGAGATACAGACACATGACAGACACATGACAGATACAGACACATGACAGAGATACAGACACATGACAGACACATGACAGAGATACAGACACATGACATTCAGAGATACAGACACATTACATTCAGAGATACAGACACATGAC
>NW_027001604.1:0-7282 GCF_036934945.1 Oncorhynchus masou masou
AGCCGTCTTTGTATCAAAGATAATTGCATAATTATCGTATTTCGTCGTCCTAACGTATCTGCCCAGCAGCTAGCTAAGCAGCTAGCTAACATCCACTGTCCACCAGCACTGTAGAAACTATTACACTCAACTGAACGACTCGATTAGCGTAGTGTCAGCTAGCTACATAGTTGTCTTCGCTGTCTTCGTATCCAAGATAATTGTGTAGTTTAGAGTGTGTAGACTTAGAGTGATTATCTTAATTTACCGAGGTTAGCTAGCCAGCTATTTGTCGTCCTTAACGTAGGAGATGCTGCTAGCTAGCTAGCCAACAGCTAGCCAACCTCTACCGAATTGAACTTCAACTACCCGGTCAACATTCCGCGTCGCTCCACAGGTAGTATCACATTTTCATTTCACTTCATTACAGTACAACGGTTTGATTTGTTTGATCGTAGCTAGCCAGCTACATAGCCGTCTTTGTATCTAAGACAATTGTGTAGTCTAGAGCGATTTTCTAGGTTAGCTGGCCAGCTATTGTCGTTCTTTTAACGTAGCTAGCCAGCTAGCCCCCGAATAGCAGCACTGTAGAAACTATTACAGTACAACGGTTTGATTTGTTTGATCGTAGCTAGCTAGCTACATAGCCGTCTTTGTATCTAAGACAATTGTGTAGCCTAGAGCGATTTTCTAGGTTAGCTAGCCAGCTATTGTCGTTCTTTTAAGGTAACGTAACGCAATCAACCTGCTAGCTAGCCAGCTAGCCCCGAATAGCAGCACTGTAGAAACTATTACACTCGACGGAACGACTTGATTAGTGTAGTGTCAACATCGCAGCCACTACCAGCTAGCCTACAAAGTCAACAACGCAGCCACTGCCAGCTAGCCTACTCCAGCAGTACTGTAGCATTTCAATCATTTTAGTCAATAAGATTCTTGCTACGTAAGCTTAACTTTCTGAACATTCGAGACGTGTAGTCCACTTGTCATTCCAATCTCCTTTGCATTAGCGTAGCCTCTTCTGTAGCCTGTCAACTATGTGTCTATCTATCCCTGTTCTCTCCTCTCTGCACAGACCATACAAACGCTCCACACCGCGTGGCCGCGGCCACCCTAATCTGGTGGTCCCAGCGCGCACGACCCACGTGGAGTTCCAGGTCTCCGGTAGCCTCTGGAACTGCCGATCTGCGGCCAACAAGGCAGAGTTCATCTCAGCCTATGCCTCCCTCCAGTCCCTCGACTTCTTGGCACTGACGGAAACATGGATCACCACAGATAACACTGCTACTCCTACTGCTCTCTCTTCGTCCGCCCACGTGTTCTCGCACACCCCGAGAGCTTCTGGTCAGCGGGGTGGTGGCACCGGGATCCTCATCTCTCCCAAGTGGTCATTCTCTCTCTCTCCCCTTACCCATCTGTCTATCGCCTCCTTTGAATTCCATGCTGTCACAGTTACCAGCCCTTTCAAGCTTAACATCCTTATCATTTATCGCCCTCCAGGTTCCCTCGGAGAGTTCATCAATGAGCTTGATGCCTTGATAAGCTCCTTTCCTGAGGACGGCTCACCTCTCACAGTCCTGGGCGACTTTAACCTCCCCACGTCTACCTTTGACTCATTCCTCTCTGCCTCCTTCTTTCCACTCCTCTCCTCTTTTGACCTCACCCTCTCACCTTCCCCCCTACTCACAAGGCAGGCAATACGCTCGACCTCATCTTTACTAGATGCTGTTCTTCCACTAACCTCATTGCAACTCCCCTCCAAGTCTCCGACCACTACCTTGTATCCTTTTCCCTCTCGCTCTCATCCAACACTTCCCACACTGCCCCTACTCGGATGGTATCGCGCCGTCCCAACCTTCGCTCTCTCTCCCCCGCTACTCTCTCCTCTTCCATCCTATCATCTCTTCCCTCTGCTCATACCTTCTCCAACCTATCTCCTGATTCTGCCTCCTCAACCCTCCTCTCTTCCCTTTCTGCATCCTTTGACTCTCTATGTCCCCTATCCTCCAGGCCGGCTCGGTCCTCCCCTCCCGCTCCGTGGCTCGATGACTCATTGCGAGCTCACAGAACAGAGCTCCGGGCAGCCGAGCGGGAAATGGAGGAAAACTCGCCTCCCTGCGGACCTGGCATCCTTTCACTCCCTCCTCTCTACATTTTCCTCCTCTGTCTCTGCTGCTAAAGCCACTTTCTACCACTCTAAATTCCAAGCATCTGCCTCTAACCCTAGGAAGCTCTTTGCCACCTTCTCCTCCCTCCTGAATCCTCCTCCCCTCCCCCCCTCCTCCCTCTCTGCAGATGACTTCGTCAACCATTTTGAAAAGAAGGTCGACGACATCCGATCCTCGTTTGCTAAGTCAAACGACACCGCTGGTTCTGCTCACACTGCCCTACCCTGTGCTCTGACCTCTTTCTCCCCTCTCTCTCCAGATGAAATCTCGCTTCTTGTAATGACCGGCCGCCCAACAACCTGCCCGCTTGACCCTATCCCCTCCTCTCTTCTCCAGACCATTTCCGGAGACCTTCTCCCTTACCTCACCTCGCTCATCAACTCATCCCTGACCGCTGGCTACGTCCCTTCCGTCTTCAAGAGAGCGAGAGTTGCACCCTTCTGAAAAAACCTACACTCGATCCCTCCGATGTCAACAACTACAGACCAGTATCCCTTCTTTCTTTTCTCTCCAAAACTCTTGAACGTGCCGTCCTTGGCCAGCTCTCCCGCTATCTCTCTCAGAATGACCTTCTTGATCCAAATCAGTCAGGTTTCAAGACTAGTCATTCAACTGAGACTGCTCTTCTCTGTATCACGGAGGCGCTCCGCACTGCTAAAGCTAACTCTCTCTCCTCTGCTCTCATCCTTCTAGACCTATCGGCTGCCTTCGATACTGTGAACCATCAGATCCTCCTCTCCACCCTCTCCGAGTTGGGCATCTCCGGCGCGGCCCACGCTTGGATTGCGTCCTGCCTGACAGGTCGCTCCTACCAGGTGGCGTGGCGAGAATCTGTCTCCTCGCCACGCGCTCTCACCACTGGTGTCCCCCAGGGCTCTGTTCTAGGCCCTCTCCTATTCTCGCTATACACCAAGTCACTTGGCTCTGTCATAACCTCACATGGTCTCTCCTATCATTGCTATGCAGACGACACACAATTAATCTTCTCCTTTCCCCCTTCTGATGACCAGGTGGCGAATCGCATCTCTGCATGTCTGGCAGACATATCGAGTGTGGATGACGGATCACCACCTCAAGCTGAACCTCGGCAAGACGGAGCTGCTCTTCCTCCCGGGGAAGGACTGCCCGTTCCATGATCTACGCCATCCACGGTTGACAACTCCATTGTGTCCTCCTCCCAGAGCGCTAAGAACCTTGGCGTGATCCTGGACAACACCCTGTCGTTCTCAACCAACATCATGGCGGTGGCCCGTTCCTGTAGGTTCATGCTCTACAACATCCGCAGAGTACGACCCTGCCTCACACAGGAAGCGGCGCAGGTCCTAATCCAGGCACTTGTCATCTCCCGTCTGGATTACTGCAACTCGCTGTTGGCTGGGCTCCCTGCCTGTGCCATTAAACCCCTACAACTCATCCAGAACGCCGCAGCCCGTCTGGTGTTCAACCTTCCCAAGTTCTCTCCACGTCACCCCGCTCCTCCGCTCTCTCCACTGGCTTCCAGTTGAAGCTCGCATCCGCTACAAGACCATGGTGCTTGCCTACGGAGCTGTGAGGGGAACGGCACCGCAGTACCTCCAGGCTCTGATCAGGCCCTACACCCAAGCAAGGGCACTGCGTTCATCCACCTCTGGCCTGCTCGCCTCCCTACCACTGAGGAAGTACAGTTCCCGCTCAGCCCAGTCAAAACTGTTCGCTGCTCTGGCCCCCCAATGGTGGAACAAACTCCCTCACAGACGCCAGGACAGCGGAGTCAATCACCACCTTCCAGAGACACCTGAAACCCCACCTCTTCAAGGAATACCTAGGATAGGATAAGTAATCCTTCTCACCCCCCCCCTTAATGATTTAGATGCACTATTGTAAAGTGGCTGTTCCACTGGATGTCAGAAGGTGAATTCACCAATTTGTAAGTCGCTCTGGATAAGAGCGTCTGCTAAATGACTTAAATGTAAATGTAATGTTATGTTTGGCGTAAAAGCAACACAGCTCATCACCCTGACCACACCATCCCCACTGTCAAACATGGTGGTGGCAGCATCATGGTTTGGGCCTGCTTTTCTTCAGCAGGGACAAGGAAGATGGTTAAAATTGATGGGAAGATGGATGGAGCCAAATACAGGACCATTCTGGAAGAAAACCTGATGGAGTCTGCAAAAGACCTGAGACTGGGACGGAGATTTGTCTTCCAACAAGACAATGATCCAAAACATAAATCAAAATCTACAATGGAATGGTTCAAAAATAAACATATCCAGGTGTTAGAATGGCCAAGTCAAAGTCCAGACCTGAATCCAATCGAGAATCTGTGGAAAGAACTGAAAACTGCTGTTCACGAATGCTCTCCATCCAACCTCACTGAGCTCGAGCTGTTTTGCAAGGAGGAATGGGAAAAAATGTCAGTCTCTCGATGTGCAAAACTGATAGAGACATACCCCAAGCGACTTACAGCTGTAATCGCAGCAAAAGGTGGCGCTACAAAGTATTAACTTAAGGGGGCTGAATAATTTTGCACGCCCAATTTTTCAGTTTTTGATTTGTTAAAAAAGTTTGAAATATCCAATAAATGTCGTTCCACTTCATGATTGTGTCCCACTTGTTGTTGATTCTTCACAAAAAAATAGTTTTATATCTTTATGTTTGAAGCCTGAAATGTGGCAAAAGGTCGCAAAGTTCAAGGGGGCCGAATACTTTCGCACGGCACTGTATATCACATCGTTGTTCTCGAGTCCTGTAACGTGTGCATAAAGAGAGTAAAAACAAAACTGTTATGTGCACGTGCTCTTTGGTGTGCACTGAGCAGACTTGGGCCCGCCATGCAACCTCATTGGACAATACTGGGCTGACCTGATCCCGCCTCCCACTTTTAGGTCGCAAAGTTCAAGGGGGCTGAATACTTTCGCACGGCACTGTACATGTCCAGGTAACTGCCAAAATAAAGGAAACGCCAACATAAAGTTGGGGGCTTTGGGTCACCACGAGTCACCAAAACTGCCAGAACACCTTCAATGCGCTTTGACATAGATTCTACTAGTGTCTGGAACTCTATTGGAGGGATGCAACACCATTCTTCCATAAGAAATTCCATCATTTGGTGTTGGAAAATCCTGTCTCAGACGCTGTTCCAGAATCTCCCATGAGTGTTAAATTGGGTTGAGATCTGGTGACTGAGACACACACCCTTTAAACCCCCTATGCTCCTTTGAGACCCTTCTTTCAAAGTCACTGAGATCTCTTCTTCTAGCCATGGTAGCCAAAATAATGGGCAACTGGGCATTTTTATTGGGTCCTTGCTATCCAGAATCCTTGGGATTTCCCTACCCCATTGAAGTTGAAATGTAAAATGGTAAGGGTTATGGTTAGGGGTAGGATAAGGACGTCCCAAGGATTCCAGATAGCGCTTACCCTTTTTTTTTATACATGACCCTAAGTGTAATAGTTGTTCAAATACTTTAATTTCACCAGGTTCAGATATTAATATAGCATGTTGATTTGTTACTATGCATGCCTGCATCCTGGGAATAGTGGAACGCATATTTACGTTTTGCCCTGCTGAAATAATTTTGATGCACTAGGAGAGGTAGGCACGCTTTTTCTGTCGTCTTCAGAAAAGTTAGATTCCTTTATGCACAAAGTCATGACACACAGTGTTTTGTTAATGAATAATGTTGTATATTTAGAGTTTACTCATAAGTGTATGGTATTGTTGATGCAATTGTAATTGTACTTTTTAGGATGATATTAACATTCTGAATTCAACATGTGGTTACTAGCTAGCTAAGGTATTGTATGTGTGAACGATGGCTAGCTTCTCGACTGATCCCAGTCATTTGTATTGTGCGTTTGTTGTAGAAAAGAGGTGACGATTGGCAGAACATATTTGTACTCTACAAATGTGAGAGAGAATTTTGATATATTAAAACAACCTGATCTCCGAAATCCATGTCTTTAGTCTCAATCGATCACACACAACGCAGAGGTACAGCGGTGCAGTACAGCACCGGTTACATACGCATGATGGGATGTTTGAATGGCTTAATTAACTCAGGAACCATGCCTGTGTGGAAGCACCCGTCATTTACTCAAGTGTTTCCTTTATTTAGGCAGTTACATATATGTGACATGTGCACAATTTTTGGAACCCTTTTTGGCTCTTGAGCGCTACTTTCAAAACTTCTGGCTTAAAAGTAAACAAAACCTTTGTAGCATCACTTTAATCTATCACTTTCTTACCCACTGCAGGTTGGACACATCCGATCTTCCTGTTGATGTTGACCCATTGAAGCACAAACTTGTCTGAGAGACGACATAGCACCGACACACACATGTGTGCTCTAAGCATGCTAGCCAGTCAGTACTCCCTATGTAGAGAAGAACATGTGCAATGATCAAACATACAGATGAGAATATAAAATATTATTAAGTGTTTGTGAGAGTTTTTGTTGTCTTACCCCGAGTAGCCTAGTATTGAAGTAATGTAAGTAATGTTTCTCTAGCTCACGGTAGTTATTTTTTCCTCTAACAGAGACTGAACTTCAACCTCTATCTTGTGCAACTTGCCAACTTCCCAGCCCAATGTCACTGTTTCGGGAGTGAACTTTTTATTAGAGTACCTGGGGCCTCATTTATAACTGTTGCGTCCATTTCACACTAAATATCTGCATACACCATTTCTTAAAAGACTGCACATACAAATATATTGAGATTTATATTTGGAGCACACCATACATAGACATGTTTCCTGTTATAAATCAGCCCCGTCAAATCAAATTTAATTTGTCACATGTGCCGAATACAACGGGTGTAGACCTTACAGTGAAATGCTTACTTACAAGCCCTTAAACAACAATGCAGTTAAGAAAATAGAGTGAAATGAATATCTACTAAATAAACTAAAGTAAAAAAATATTATAAAAAAAGTTATAACAATAATGAGGCTATATACAAGGTTGCGTGGGGGTACAGGTTATTCGAGGTAATTTGTACATGTAGGTAGGGGTAAAGTGACTATGTATAGATAATTAACAGCGAGTAGAGTAGCAGCAGTGTAAAAACAAAGGGGTTGGTGTCAATGTAAATAGTCCGGGTAGCCATTTGATTAATTGTTCAGCAGTCTTATGGCTTGAGGGTAGAAGCTG
>NW_027001605.1:0-7281 GCF_036934945.1 Oncorhynchus masou masou
CCTGGTCTCTTAGCTCAGTGGACCAACAACAGAACTACTAGCATGACATGCCAAGCCTGGTCTCTTAGCTCCAGTGGACCAACAACAGAACTACTAGCATGACATGCCAAGCCTGGTCTCTTAGCTCAGTGGACCAACAACAGAACTACTAGCATGACATGCCAAGCCTGGTCTCTTAGCTCAGTGGACCAACAACAGAACTACTAGCATGACATGCCAAGCCTGGTCTCTTAGCTCAGTGGACCAACAACAGAACTACTAGCATGACATGCCAAGCCTGGTCTCTTAGCTCAGTGGACCAACAACAGAACTACTAGCATGACATGCCAAGCCTGGTCTCTTAGCTCAGTGGACCAACAACAGAACTACTAGCATGACATGCCAAGCCTGGTCTCTTAGCTCAGTGGACCAACAACAGAACTACTAGCATGACATGCCAAGCCTGGTCTCTTAGCTCAGTGGACCAACAACAGAACTACTAGCATGACATGCCAAGCCTGGTCTCTTAGCTCAGTGGACCAACAACAGAACTACTAGTATGACATGCCAAGCCTGGTCTCTTAGCACAGTGGACCAACAGAACTACTAGCATGACAGACCACACCTGGTCTCTTAGCACAGTGGACCAACAGAACTACTAGCATGACATGCCAAGCCTGGTCTCTTAGCTCAGTGGACCAACAACAGAACTACTAGCATGACATGCCAAGCCTGGTCTCTTAGCTCAGTGGACCAACAACAGAACTACTAGCATGACATGCCAAGCCTGGTCTCTTAGCTCAGTGGACCAACAACAGAACTACTAGCATGACATGCCAAGCCTGGTCTCTTAGCTCAGTGGACCAACAACAGAACTACTAGCATGACATGCCAAGCCTGGTCTCTTAGCTCAGTGGACCAACAACAGAACTACTAGCATGACAGACCAAACCTGGTCTCTTGGCTCAGTGGACCAACAACAGAACTACTAGCATGACATGACCAAACCTGGTCTCTTAGCTCAGTGGACCAACAACAGAACTACTAGCATGACATGACCAAACCTGGTCTCTTAGCTCAGTGGACCAACAACAGAACTACTAGCATGACATGCCAAACCTGGTCTCTTAGCTCAGTGGACCAACAACAGAACTACTAGCATGACATGACCAAGCCTGGTCTCTTAGCTCAGTGGACCAACAACAGAACTACTAGCATGACATGCCAAACCTGGTCTCTTAGCTCAGTGGACCAACAACAGAACTACTAGCATGACATGCCAAGCCTGGTCTCTTAGCTCAGTGGACCAACAACAGAACTACTAGCATGACATGCCAAGCCTGGTCTCTTAGCTCAGTGGACCAACAACAGAACTACTAGCATGACAGACCAAACCTGGTCTCTTAGCTCAGTGGACCAACAACAGAACTACTAGCATGACAGACCAAACCTGGTCTCTTAGCTCAGTGGACCAAAAACAGAACTACTAGCATGACAGACCAAACATGGTCTCTTAGCTCAGTGGACCAACAACAGAACTACTAGCATGACAGACCACACCTGGTCTCTTAGCTCAGTGGACCAACAACAGAACTACTAGCATGACAGACCACACCTGGTCTCTTAGCTCAGTGGACCAACAGAACTACTAGCATGACAGACCACACCTGGTCTCTTAGCTCAGTGGACCAACAGAACTACTAGCATGACAGACCAAACCTGGTCTCTTAGCTCAGTGGACCAACAACAGAACTACTAGCATGACAGACCAAACCTGGTCTCTTAGCTCAGTGGACCAACAACAGAACTACTAGCATGACAGACCAAACCTGGTCTCTTAGCTCAGTGGACCAACAACAGAACTACTAGCATGACAGACCAAACCTGGTCTCTTAGCTCAGTGGACCAACAACAGAACTACTAGCATGACAGACCAAACCTGGTCTCTTAGCTCAGTGGACCAACAGAACTACAAGCATGACAGACCAAACCTGGTCTCTTAGCTCAGTGGACCAACAACAGAACTACAAGCATGACAGACCAAACCTGGTCTCTTAGCTCAGTGGACCAAGAGAACTACAAGCATGACAGACCAAACCTGGTCTCTTAGCTCAGTGGACCAACAACAGAACTACTAGCATGACAGACCAAACCTGGCCTCTTAGCTCACAAATGCAGCTGATATTTTCAACCGATGTTTGGCTGTTGTTTAAAGTAAGCATGTTTAAAGTAAGCATATTGCTTCAAAATGTATTGTATTCATTGTTTAACAGGAGGCTAAATTCAATGAACAGTAAACGAAAGTCCCATTTACGATGCTTTCGGTGTCGTGAAAATGGAACTGAATAATACAACAAAATGTTTTCATAGAAGAGTTGTTTAGTCTAGTGATTTGGGGCGGCAGGGAAGCCTAGTGGTTAGAGTGTAGAGGTGGCAGGGAAGCCTAGTGGTTAGAGCATTGGACTAGTAACTGGAAGGTTGCAAGTTCAAATCCCCGAGCTGACAAGGTACAAATCTGTCCTTCTGCCCCTGAACAGGCAGTTAACCCACTGTTCCTAGGCTGTCATTGAAAATAAGAATAAGGATAAACATAAGAATTTGTTCTTAAGTGACTTAAATAGTTAAATAAAGGTACAAATAAAAATAAAAATTGTCTGCTGCTTGTATCCAAAGTCATTTTAGGGCCTGGACAAACTGTTCAAATACAGCTATGAAAATGTTGTTAAATGAGGCGGTCTGGGCCATTTCAGTGGTCCAGTCTGCTGTCCAGTCTGTTGTCCAGTCTGTTGTCCAGTCTGCTGTCCAGTCTGCTGCCTTATATTCTCACATTGAAATGCCGATCCTGCTGCTGAAGCTGGATCTCAAGTGTCTCCAAGTGTGATGCCTCGGGCTCCAGATGAGGCCTCGGGCTCCAGATATGATGCCTTGGGCTCCAGATGAGGCCTCGGGCTACCTCATGATGTTCAGGTATTCGCTGGTTATGCCTGGAGTGTGTTTTCTCTTCTCTAGGAAAATATATAGGTATAGTAACGACATTTACAGGAATGATAAAGTACAGACTCCATATCAAACCTGAGGACAGACTGCACTTTTGTCCTCCAATCATTTATTGTCTCATCATTAATGTATTACATTTTATCCAGCGAAGTTCAGTGTGGGACCAATCAGATCTACCAACCAGATACACCAATGATGCAAATAATAAAGGCCACGGGTCAGAATATAATTAATTGAATTAGTGTGACAGTTTGATATATGAATTGCTAGATCTACACTGGATCATACCCTTACCATGACAAAATCCCTCTGTTGAACACAGCTAAATTGTGTATTAGGGATAAACAAGTGAACATGACAATAAATTGACAATGACATCATGGCTTCAAATATCGCTGTTGAAATCCAGTGTCCCACCCCCCCCTCCGACTGCTTCACATATTGCTGTTGAAATCCAGCGCCACCCCCCTCCGACTGCTTCAAATACCGCTGTTGAAATCCAGCGCCCCTCCGACTGCTTCAAATACCGCTGTTGAAATCCAGCGACCCCCTCCAACTGCTTCAAATATTGCTGTTGAAATCCAGCGTCCTTCCTGTTGAAATCCAGCATCCTCCCTGTTGAAATCCAGCGTCCTTCCTGTTGAAATCCAGCATCCTCCCTGTTGAAATCCAGCGTCCTTCCTGTTGAAATCCAGCATCCTCCCTGTTGAAATCCAGCGTCCTTCCTGTTGAAATCCAGCATCCTCCCTGTTGAAATCCAGCGTCCTCCCTGTTGAAATCCAGCATCCTCCCTGTTGAAATCCAGCATCCTCCCTGTTGAAATCCAGCGTCCTCCCTGTTGAAATCCAGCGTCCTCCCTGTTGAAATCCAGCGTCCTCCCTGTTGAAATCCAGCGTCCTCCCTGTTGAAATCCAGCGTCCTCCCTGTTGAAATCCAGCGTCCTCCCTGTTGAAATCCAGCATCCTCCCTGTTGAAATCCAGCATCCTCCCTGTTGAAATCCAGCATCCTCCCTGTTGAAATCCAGCGTACTTCCTGTTGAAATCCAGCATCCTCCCTGTTGAAATCCAGCGTCCTCCCTGTTGAAATCCAGCGTCCCCCCTGTTGAAATCCAGCATCCTTCCTGTTGAAATCCAGCGTCCTACCTGTTGAAATCCAGCGTCCTACCTGTTGAAATCCAGCGTCCTCCCTGTTGAAATCCAGCGTCCTCCCTGTTGAAATCCAGCGTCCTACCTGTTGAAATCCAGCGTCCTACCTGTTGAAATCCAGCGTCCTCCCTGTTGAAATCCAGCGTCCTCCCTGTTGAAATCCAGCGTCCTACCTGTTGGAACCCAGCTGCCCTACCTGTTGAAATCCAGCGTCCTCCCTGTTGAAACCAGCGTCCTCCCTGTTGAAATTCAGCGCCCTCCCTGTTGGAACCAGCGCCCTCCCTGTTGAAATCCAGCCTTCCCTGTTGAACCAGCCCTACCCGTTGAAATCCAGCTCCTCCCTGTTGAACCAGCGTCCCTCCCTGTTGAAATCCAGCGTCCCCCTGTTGAAACCAGCCCCTCCCTGCTTGAAATCCAGCCCTCCCTGTTGAAATCCAGCGTCCTACCTGTTGAAACCAGCGACCCTACCTGTTGAAATCCAGCCCTCCCTGTTGAAATCCAGCCCTCCCTGTTGAAACCAGCGTCCTACCCTGTTGAAATCCAGCCCTCCCTGTTGAAATCCAGCCGCCTCCTGTTGAAATCCAGCGCCCTCCCTGTTGAAATCCAGCGTCCTCCCTGTTGAAATCCAGCGTCCTCCCTGTTGAAATCCAGCGTCCCTCCCTGTTGAAATCCAGCGTCCTCCCTGTTGAAATCAGCGTCCTCCCTGTTGAAATCCAGCGTCCTCCCTGTTGAAATCCAGCGTCCTCCCTGTTGAAATCCAGCGTCCTCCCTGTTGAAATCCAGCATCCCCCCTGTTGAAATCCAGCATCCCCCTACAACTGCTTCAAATATCCCTGTTGAAATCCAGCGTCCTCCCTGTTGAAATCCAGCATCCTCCCTGTTGAAATAATCACTGGTCTGCATCCCAGCACAGTGTCGAAGGTGTTGAACAAGAGGTGTGTTTTTGCGGTCTGATTCCCTTTTGTTGTTGTAATTCTTGTTGGACTTTCTTCATGTTTTCCCTGCACTGTTTTACTGACCGATGGATTCTCAACTCATTCATTTTTTTGAATACCTTTTCATTCCTGGTGGGATCAGTTGCTTCTGGATGCTGGAGTCTGCCCAGATGCTCAAAAGCGATTGGATATCTACAACTGACCAATTTGCTGCTTCCATTGTTTGTTTGTTTTTAGCTTCAGAGCTATTGGTTAGTTTAAATCAAATCATATCAAAGTATATTTGTCACATACACATGGTTAGCAGATGTTAATGCAAGTGTAGTGAAATGCTTGTGCTTCTAGTTCCGACAATGCAGTAATAACCAACGAGTAATGTAGCTAACAATTCCAAAACTACTACCTTACACACAAGTGTAAGGGGATAAAGAATATGGACATAAAGATATATGAATGAGTGATGGTACAGAACATCATAGGCAAGATGCAGTAGATGGTATAGAGTACAGTATATATATATATATGAGATGAGTATGTAAACAAAGTGGCATAGTTTAAAGTGGCTGGTGATACATGTATTACATAAAGATGCAGTAGATGATATAGAGTACAGTATATACGTATACATATGAGATGAATAATGTAGGGTATGTAAACATTATATTAAGTAGCATTGTTTAAATTGGCTAGTGATATATTTTACATCAATTCCCATCAATTCCCATTATTAAAGTGGCTGGAGTTGAGTCAGTGTGTTGGCAGCAGCCACTCAATGTTAGTGGTGGCTGTTTAACAGTCTGATGGCCTTGAGATAGAAGCTGTTTTTCAGTCTCTCGGTCCCAGCTTTGATGCACCTGTACTGACCTCGCCTTCTGGATGATAGTGGGTGAACAGGCAGTGGCTCGGTGGTTGTTGTCCTTGATGATCTTATGGCCTTCCTGTGACATCGGGTGGTGTAGGTGTCCTGGAGGGCAGGTAGTTTGCCCCCGGTGATGCGTTGTGCAGACCTCACTACCCTCTGGAGAGCCTTACGGTTGTGGGCGGAGCAGTTCCCATACCAGGCGGTGATACAGCCCGCCAGGATGCTCTCGATCTGTAGAAGTTTGTGAGTGCTTTTGGTGACAAGCCGAATTACTTCAGCTGCTGCGCCTTCTTCACGATGCTGTCTGTGTGGATGGACCAATTCAGTTTGTCTGTGATGTGTATGCCGAGGAACTTAAAACTTACTACCCTCTCCATTACTGTTCCATCGATGTGGATAGGGCGGTGTTCCCTCTGCTGTTTCCTGAAGTCCACAATCATCTCCTTAGTTTTGTTGACGTTGAGTGTGAGGTTATTTTCCTGACACCACACTCCGAGGGCCCTCACCTCCTCCCTGTAGGCTGTCTCATCGTTGTTGGTAATCAAGCCTACCACTGTTGTGTCGTCCGCAAACTTGATGATTGAGTTGGAGGCGTGCGTGGCCATGCAGTCGTGGATGAACAGGGAGTACAGTAGTGGGCTCAGAACACACCCTTGTGGGGGCCCCTGTGTTGAGGATCAGCGGGGTGGAGATGTTGTTGCCTACCCTCACCACCTGAGGGGCATGGCCTGTCCAGGAAGTCCAGTACCCAGTTGCACAGCGCGGTCGAGACCCAGGGATTCTCACATAGGTATTCTTCTTGTCCAGATGGGTTAGGGCAGTGTGGAGTGTGGCTGAGATTGCATCGGCTGTGGACCTATTTTGCCCGCTTTGAGGACAATACAGTGCCACCGACACGGCCCGCAACCAAAACATGCGGACTCTCCTTCACTGCAGCCGAGGTGATTTACCTTCTCTCTAAACAATGGAGCCAGTGACTCGGGCATGTGTATTGACAACACACGGGAACACTGTGACGTAAGCTTGTAGAGACTCGATCATCGTGCACGGACACTTGTAACCCCGCCCACCGGCCTACTTGTTTGGGGTCAAGTAGCAGATATCAAAACAGGGCTGGATGTCCAGTTCCAGGAATCAAGTGGACCAAGTGGAAATGAAATAGGAGCCGTGATAATCATGGCAAGGCACAACCCTTCAGTGGAAAAAGCGGCCAACAGTTTACTGCCGGCCACACCTCCTCCTCTGCTGATTGGTGGTTCAGTGGAGACAAGATCCTGCATCAGGGCCGATGGCTGTTGGAGGGGGGAAGGGTAGCTGGGTGAGCTGTGGCCTTTTATGGCCCTGCCTCTGGGGCCTGTCAGC
>NW_027001606.1:0-7281 GCF_036934945.1 Oncorhynchus masou masou
CGTTCCAGGTGCTTCCAGAGGAAATAGACAGAGAAACGATGGCAGTGTTTTGCCTGATAAGTGTACTTGTAGTGATGCCCATAGAGACCGTGTTTTGGGCAGCGTGTGGTAATGAGTGTATGTGTGCTATTCGTTCTGGTCAGAAGACTTGTGTCCCTGTAGATCATGGGGATGGAGATGGTTATGGGATGGCAGAGAGAGAAGGTCATGGTCCTGTTTGAATACTTCCTACCTTCTTAAAAGGGGCAATCTGCAGTTGAAACTAAAACAAAGCGCTTTCCCCTGTTTCAGTAAAAAGCTGAGGGAAGGGGCTGGAGAAATCTAACCACTCACAAATTCATAGACAGCGCTATGGATGCTAGGATTGACCATCCATGATATCAACATTTTCGAGATTATATAGTGCTTGTTTACATTTACTATGTTTACACACATTTGAGTAAAAACAAGCTAATATTTTTCAGCCAGCAGCATACCACCCTACAGCATACCACCCTACAGCATACCACCTACAGCATACCACCCTACAGCATACCACCCCACAGCATACCACCCTACAGCATACCACCCTACAGCATACCACCCTACAGCATACCACCCTACAGCATACCACCAGCATACCACCCTACAGCATACCACCCACAGCATACCACCCTACAGCATACCACCCAGCATCTCACTGCTGGCTGGCTTCTGAAGCTAACCAGGGTTGGTCCCTGGATGGGAGACCAGATGTTGCTGGAAGTGGTGTTGGAGGGCCAGTAGGAGGCACTCTTTCCTCTGGTCTAAAAAAAATATCCCAATGCCCCAGGGCAGTGATTGGGGACATTGACATGTGTAGGGTGCTGTCTATCTGATGGAATGTTAAATGGGTGTCCTGACTCTCTGTGGTCACTAAAGATCCCATGGCACTTATCGTAAGAGTAGGGGTGTGAAACCTAAATTCCCAATCTGGCCCTCATACCATCACAGTCACCTAATCATCCCCAGTTTCCAATTGGCTCATTCATCCCCCTTCCTCTCCCCCTGTAACTATTGCCCAGATTGTTGCTGTAAATGAGAATGTGTTCTCAGTCAACTTACCTGGTAAAATAAGGGTTAAATAAATAGTGTTTCGATGGGGTACGACAGTTGAACTAAGCTCATGAGGCATTAATTAGTAAGTTATACTCTTCAAGAATCAATCAAATCAAATCAAATGTTATTTGTCACATACACATGGTTAGCAGATGTCAATGCGAGTGTAGCGAAATGGATACATTCTCACCAAAATTGTAGCAACTGCAGATTGCCCCGTTAAGGTCATCACTGATAGGTGGAAGCAACTGGCTCGAGTTTTACTCAGAGCCAGTGATGGTATGATGTCAGGTGACGGAGAAAGTGGAACTACTGGTTCACTCTGCCATCTAGAGGCCACTGTTGGAACCACAGTCAACCTCATACCGTAAGGCAAAATGGGGACTGTGAAGACACATAGACCATTTAATGCATTTTGGATTGTATTTTGCATTTTATTATGTATATGATGCGTGGTTGGGTTACGACTGTTATATGTGGTTTCTATCTTAAGATGATTGCACTAGCTGTGGGTCAGTCTGGATGGGAGCGTCTGCTGAATGAATAAATTGTAATGTAAATGTAGTACGACGTATGTATATTTACAGTATGTATAATATGTATTTTATTTGTTGTGTTGTGTTTCCTGTTTGGACCCCAGGAAGAGTAGTCACTGACTGCCTCAGCAGCAGCTAACTACGAGACCTAATAATAAATACTCTTTTTCCCTCTCTCACCCTCTCTTTCCCTCTCTCACCCTCTCTTTCCCTCTCTCACCCTCTCTTTCCCTCTCTCACCCTCTCTCACCCTCTCTTTCCCTCTCTCACCCTCTCTCACCCTCTCTTTCCCTCTCTCACCTTCTCTCACCCTCTCTTTCCCTCTCTCACCCTCTCTCACCCTCTCTCTCCCTCTCTCACCCTCTCTCACCCTCTCTCACCCTCTCTTTCCCTCTCTCACCCTCTCTTTCCCTCTCTCACCCTCTCTTTCCCTCTCTCACCCTCTATTTCCCTCTCTCACCTTCTCTCACCCTATCTTTCCCTCTCTCACCCTCTCTCACCCTCTCTCTCCCTCTCTCACCCTCTCTCTCCCTCTATTTCCCTCTCTCACCCTCTCTCTCCCTCTCTCCCTCACTCACCCTCTATCTAACCCTCTCTTTCCCTCTCTTTCCCTCTCTCTCCCTCTCTCTAACCCTCTCACACTCTCTTTCCCTCTCTCACCCTCTATTTCCCTCTCTCACCTTCTCTCACCCTATCTTTCCCTCTCTCACCCTCTCTCTCCCTCTCTCTCCCTCTCTCTCCCTCTCTCACCCTCTCTCTCCCTCTCTCTCCCACTCTCTCCCTCTCTCTCCCTCTCTCACCCTCTATCTAACCCTCTCTTTCCCTCTCTTTCCCTCTCTCACCCTCTCTCACCCTCTCTCTCCCTCTCTCTAACCCTCTCTCACCCTCTCTTTCCCTCTCTTTCCCTCTCTCACCCTCTCTTTCCCTCTCTCACCCTCTCTCACCCTCTCTCACCCTCTCTCACCCTCTCTTTCCCTCTCTCACCCTCTCTCTCCCTCTCTCTAACCCTCTCTTGCGCTATATATATCTCTCTCCCTCTTTCTGTCTCTCTCTCGCCCTCTATCTCTACCTCTTTCTGTCTCTCTCTCGCTCTCTCTCTCTCACACCCTCTCTTGCCCTCTATCTCTCCCTCTTTCTGTCTCTCTCTCGCTCTCTCTCTCACACCCTCTCTTGCCCTCCATCTCTCCCTCTTTCTGTCTCTCTCTCGCTCCCTCTCTTGCCCTCTATCTCTACCTCTTTCTGTCTCTCTCTCGCTCCCTCTCTTGCCCTTTATCTCTCCCTCTTTCTGACTCTCTCTCTCTCCCAGAATTTATCGATGGGGATAGATCATTTCTCAGGCCTGTTTGTGATGTTGTGTGTGGGGGTGGTTGGAGCCATCTTTACCTTGGCAGCTGAACATACCTTCTATCACTTTGCTCTGCCCCCGGCTACGGCGGTCACACACACTCACCTACTGGTTGCATACCAGCCAGGTATGTAGGTACACAAACACACACACACACACTCATGAACTAGATCTATAGCAAGCCACCACGCTTTTAATAGTATCTAAGACAATTAGAATTTCACAATTTTAAAACCATATTATCAAAGTGATTTATCAAGGTCATCTTACCACTGTGATCTTATCAAGGTGATCTTAACAATGGGATCTTACCACTGTTATCTTAGCAAGGTGATCTTACCACTGTTATCTTAACAAGGTGATCTTACCACTGTGATCTTATCAAGGTGATCTTAACAATGGGATTTTAACAAGGTGATATTATCAAGGTGATCTTAACAATGGGATCTTACCACTGTTATCTTAGCAAGGTGATCTTACCACTGTTATCTTAACAAGGTGATCTTACCACTGTTATCTTAGCAAGGTGATCTTACCACTGTTATCTTAGCAAGGTGATCTTACCACTGTTATCTTAGCAAAGGTGATCTTAGCACTGTTATCTTAACAAGGTGATCTTAACAAGGTGATATTATCAAGGTGATCTTTATTGAGTGAATGTTCTCTCATCTGTGTTGTATCATCTATCTGTTGACAGAAGATCCATCGAGCCCTGAACACCCCTTACAAGGACGTAGGGAAAGAGTTGATTGGCCTGGACCACAAGTAGAGAAACACTGATCAATACTATCTATATTAGAGTATAGGTTATCAATACTGTCTATATTAGAGCAGAGGTTATCAATACTGTCTATATTAGAGTATAGGTTATCAATACTGTCTATATTAGAGTATAGGTTATCAATACTGTCTATATTAGAGTATAGGTTATCAATACTGTCTATATTAGAGTATAGGTTATCAATATCGTCTATATTAGGTATAGGTATCAATACTGTCTATACTAGAGTATAGGTTATCAATACTGTATATTAGAGTATAGGTTATCAATACTGTCTATATTAGAGTATAGGTTATCAATATCCTATATTAGAGTATAGGTTATCAATACTATGACTAGAGTATAGGTTATCAATACTGTCTATATTAGAGTATAGGTTATCAATACTGTCTATATTAGAGTATAGGTTATCAATACCGTATAGGTTATCAATATACTAGAGTATAGGTTATCAATACTGTCTATACTAGAGTATAGGTGTAACGTCGTTCTTCTTTTGTTGAAAGAGTCGGACCGAAATGCAGCGTGTAAGTTACTCATGTTTAATGTGAAAACAAACAAACGAACTATACATGAAATAACTTAATAAATACAAAAAACAACAAACGGAACGTGAAACCTATTACAGCCTGACTGGTGCACACTAACACAGAGACAGGAACAATCACCCACGAAATACAAAGCGAAAACCAGGCTACCTAAATACGGTTCCCAATCAGAGACAACGAGAATCACCTGACTCTGATTGAGAACCGCCTCAGGCAGCCAAACCTATAAACACACACACACCCCTAATCAGCTACAATCCCAACTACTACAAACCCCAATATGAAACTACAATACATAATAAACCCATGTCACACCCTGGTCTGAATAACTAATAAACTAAAACACAAAATACTAAGACCAAGGGGTGACAATAGGTTATCAATACTGTCTATATTAGAGTATAGGTTATCAATACTGTCTACATTAGACTATAGGGTATCAATACAGTCTCTACTAGAGTATAGGTTATCAATACTGTCTATATTAGAGTATAGGGTATCAATACTGTCTACATTAGACTATAGGGTATCAATACTGTCTCTACTGGAGTATAGTTTATCAATACTGTCTCTACTAGAGTATAGGTTATCAATACTGTCTACATTAGACTATAGGGTATCAATACTGTCTATGACATAGTATAGGTTGTCAATACTGTCTACATTAGACTATAGGGTATAGGTTCAATACTGTCTATGACATAGTATAGGTTATCAATACTGTCTACATTAGACTATAGGGTATCAATACTGTCTATATTAGAGTATAGGTTATCAATACTGTCTACATTAGACTATAGGGTATCAATACTGTCTATGACATAGTATAGGTTGTCAATACTGTATATTATAGTATAGGTAATCAATCCTGTCTCTACTAGAGTATAGGTTATCAATACTGTCTATATTAGAGTATAGGTTATTAATACTGTCTATATTAGGATATAGGTTATCAATACTGTCTATATTAGAGTATAGGTTATCAATACTGTCTATATTAGAGTATAGGTTATCAATACTGTCTATATTAGAGTATAGGTTATCAATACTGTATATATTACATTATAGGTTATCAATAATATCTATATTTCAGTCTGAGTTATCAATACTGTCTATATTAGAGTATAGTTTATCAATACTATCCATATTACAGTATAGGTTATTAATACTGCCTATATTAGAGTATATGTTATCAATACTGTATATATTACATTATAGTGTATCAATAATATCTATATTTCCATATAGGTTATCTGATATTACATTATAGTTATCAATACTATCTATATTAGAGTATAGTTTATCAATACTATCCATATTACAGTATAGGTTATTAATACTGCCTATATTAGAGTATATGTTATCAATACTGTCTAAATTACAGTATAGTTTATCAATAATCTCTATATTACCATATAGGTTATCAAAAATATTTATATTACATTATAGGTTATCAATGCTATATATATATAGTAGAGTATAGATTATCAATACTATCTATATTAGAGTATAGGTTATCAATACTGGCAATATTACAGTAAAGGTCATCAATACTGTCAATAGTACAGTATATGTTATCAATACTATCTATTCTACAGTATAGATAATCAATAATTTCTAAATTACGCTATATGTTATCAATACTCTCTATATTAAATGATAGGTTATCAATACTCTATATTGCGTTATAGGTTATCAATACTATCTATATTACAGTATAGGTTATCAATACTATCCATATTAGAGTATAGGTTATCAATACTGTCTATATTAGAGTATAGGTTATCAATACTGTCTATATTAGAGTATAGGTTATCAATACTGTCTATATTAGAGTATAGGTTATCAATATCATCTATATTAGAGTATAGGTTATCAATACCGTCTATACTAGAGTATAGGTTATCAATACTGTCTATATTAGAGTATAGGTTATCAATACTGTCTATATTAGAGTATAGGTTATCAATATCGTCTATATTAGAGTATAGGTTATCAATACCGTCTATACTAGAGTATAGGTTATCAATACTGTCTATATTAGAGTATAGGTTATCAATACTGTCTATATTAGAGTATAGGTTATCAATACTGTCTATATTAGAGTATAGGTTATCAATACTGTATATATTACATTATAGGTTATCAATAATATCTATATTTCAGTCTGAGTTATCAATACTGTCTATATTAGAGTATAGTTTATCAATACTATCCATATTACAGTATAGGTTATTAATACTGCCTATATTAGAGTATATGTTATCAATACTGTCTATATTACAGTATAGTTTATCAATAATCTCTATATTACCATATAGGTTATCAAAAATATTTATATTACATTATAGGTTATCAATACTATATATATATTAGAGTATAGTTTATCAATACTATCCATATTACAGTATAGGTTATTAATACTGCCTATATTAGAGTATATGTTATCAATACTGTCTAAATTACAGTATAGTTTATCAATAATCTCTATATTACCATATAGGTTATCAAAAATATTTATATTACATTATAGGTTATCAATGCTATATATATAGTAGAGTATAGATTATCAATACTATCTATATTAGAGTATAGGTTATCAATACTGGCAATATTACAGTAAAGGTCATCAATACTGTCAATAGTACAGTATATGTTATCAATACTATCTATTCTACAGTATAGATAATCAATAATTTCTAAATTACGCTATATGTTATCAATACTCTCTATATTAAATGATAGGTTATCAATACTCTATATTGCGTTATAGGTTATCAATACTATCTATATTACAGTATAGGTTATCAATACTATCCATATTAGAGTATAGGTTATCAATACTGTCTATATTAGAGTATAGGTTATCAATACTGTCTATATTAGAGTATAGGTTATCAATACTGTCTATATTAGAGTATAGGTTATCAATATCGTCTATATTAGAGTATAGGTTATCAATACCGTCTATACTAGAGTATAGGTTATCAATAC
>NW_027001607.1:0-7280 GCF_036934945.1 Oncorhynchus masou masou
TCAAATCAAATCAAATCAAATTTATTTATATAGCCCTTCGTACATCAGCTGATATCTCAAAGTGCTGTACAGAAACCCAGCCTAAAACCCCAAACAGCAAGCAATGCAGGTGTAGAAGCACGGTGGCTAGGAAAAACTCCCTAGAAAAGCCAAAACCTAGGAAGAAACCTAGAGAGGAACCAGGCTATGTGGGGTGGCCAGTCCTCTTCTGGCTGTGCCGGGTAGAGATTATAACAGAACATGGCCAAGATGTTCAAATGTTCATAAATGACCAGCATGGTCGAATAATAATAAGGCAGAACAGTTGAAACTGGAGCAGCAGCACGGCCAGGTGGACTGGGGACAGCAAGGAGTCATCATGTCAAGTAGTCCTGGGGCATGGTCCTAGGGCTCAGGTCAGTTGAAACTGGAGCAGCAGCACGGCCAGGTGGACTGGGGACAGCAAGGAGTCATCATGTCAGGTAGTCCTGGGGCATGGTCCTAGGGCTCAGGTCCTCCGAGAGAGAGAAGGAGAGAATTAGAGAACGCACACTTAGATTCACACAGGACACCGAATTGGACAGGAGAAGTACTCCAGATATAACAAACTGACCCCAGCCCCCGACACATAAACTACTGCAGCATAAATACTGGAGGCTGAGACAGGAGGGGTCAGGAGACACTGTGGCCCCACCCGAGGACACCCCCGGACAGGGCCAAACAGGAAGGATATAACCCCACCCACTTTGCCAAAGCACAGCCCCCACACCACTGGAGGGATATCTTCAACCACCAACTTACCATCCTGAGACAAAGCTGAGTATAGCCCGCAAAGATCTCCGCCACGGCACAACCCAAGGGGGGCGCCAACCCAGACAGGATGACCACATCAGTGAATCAACCCACTCAGGTGACGCACCCCCTCCAGGGACGGCATGAGAGAGCCCCAGCAAGCCAGTGACTCAGCCCCTGTAACAGGGTTAGAGGCAGAGAATCCCAGTGGAAAGAGGGGAACCGGCCAGGCAGAGACAGCAAGGGTGGTTCGTTGCTCCAGAGCCTTTCCGTTCACCTTCCCACTCCTGGGCCAGACTACACTCAATCATATGACCCACTGAAGAGATGAGTCTTCAGTAAAGACTTAAAGGTTGAGACCGAGTTTGCGTCTCTGACATGGGTAGGCAGACCGTTCCATAAAAATGGAGCTCTATAGGAGAAAGCCCTGCCTCCAGCTGTTTGCTTAGAAATTCTAGGGACAATTAGGAGGCCTGCGTCTTGTGACCGTAGCGTACGTGTAGGTATGTACGGCAGGACCAAATCAGAGAGATAGGTAGGAGCAAGCCCATGCAATGCTTTGTAGGTTAGCAGTAAAACCTTGAAATCAGCCCTTGCTTTGACAGGAAGCCAGTGTAGGGAGGCTAGCACTGGAGTAATATGATCAAATTTTTTGGTTCTAGTCAGGATTCTAGCAGCCGTATTTAGCACTAACTGAAGTTTATTTAGTGCTTTATCCGGGTAGCCGGAAAGTAGAGCATTGCAGTAGTCCAACCTAGAAGCGACAAAAGCATGGATTAATTTTTCTGCATCATTTTTGGACAGAAAGTTTCTGATTTTTTGCAATGTTACGTAGGATGGAAAAGCTGTCCTTGAAATGGTCTTGATATGTTCTTCAAAAGAGAGATCAGGGTCCAGAGTAACGCCGAGGTCCTTCACAGTTTTATTTGAGATGACTGTACAAACCATTAAGATTAATTGTCAGATTCAACAGAAGATCTCTTTGTTTCTTGGGGACCTAGAACAAGCATCTCTGTTTTATCCGAGTTTAAAAGTAGAAAGTTTGCTGCCATCATCTTCCTTATGTCTGAAACACATACTTCTAGCGAGGGCAATTTTGGGGCTTCACCATGTTTCATTGAAATGTACAGCTGTGTATCATCCGCATAGCAGTGAAAGTTAACATTATGTTTTCGAATAACATCCCCAAGAGGTAAAATATATAGTGAAAACAACAGCGGTCCTAAAACGGAACCTTGAGGAACACCGAAATTTACGGTTGATTTGTCAGAGGACAAACCATCCACAGAGACAAACTGATATCTTTCCGACAGATAAGATCTAAACCAGGCCAGAACTTGTCCGTGTAGACCAATTTGGGTTTCCAATCTCTCCAAAAGAATGTGGTGATCGATGGTATCAAAAGCAGCACTAAGGTCTAGGAGCACGAGGACAGATGCAGAGCCTCGGTCCGATGCCATTAAAATGTCATTTACCACCTTCACAAGTGCCGTCTCAGTTATGATGGGGTCTAAAACCAGACTGAAGCATTTCATATACATTGTTTGTCTTCAGGAAGGCAGTGAGTTGCTGAGCAACAGCCTTTTCTAAGATTTTTGAGAGGAATGGAAGATTCGATATAGGCCGATAGTTTTTTATATTTTCTGGGTCAAGGTTTGGCTTTTTCAAGAGAGGCTTTATTACTGCCACTTTAGTGAGTTTGGTACACATCCGGTGGATAGAGAGCCGTTTATTATGTTCAATATAGGAGGGCCAAGCACAGGAAGCAGCTCTTTCAGTAGTTTAGTTGGAATAGGGTCCAGTAAGCAGCTTGAAGGTTTAGAGGCCATGATTATTTTCATCATTGTGTCAAGAGATATAGTACTAAAACACTTGGAGCGTCTCTCTTGATCCTAGGTCCACGCAGAGTTGTGCAGACTCAGGACAACTGAGCTTTGAAGGAATACGCAGATTTAAAGAGGAGTCTGTAATTTGCTTTCTAATAATCATAATTTTTTCCTCAAAGAAGTTCATGAATTTATCACTGCTAAAAGTGAAAGTCATCCCTCTCTGGGGAATGCTGCTTTTTAGTTAGCTTTGCGACCGTATCAAAAGGAATTTTGGATTGTTCTTATTGTCCTCAATTAAGTTAGAAAAATAGGATTTTTTGTACTGCAAGCTTGCTTCAGTTTGGTGTGGCGATTTTCCGTTCCAATTTTCTGGAAGCTTGCTTCAGAGCTCGGGTATTTTCTGTGTACCAGGGAGCTAGTTTCTTATGAGAAATGTTTTTAGTTTTTAGGGTGCAACTGCATCTAGGGTATTGCGCAAGGTTAAATTGGAGTTCCTCAGTTAGGTGGTTAACTGATTTTTGTCCTCTGGTGTCATTGGGTAGACAGAGGGAATCTGGAAGGACATCAAGGAATCTTTGTGTTGTCTGTGAATTTATAGCACGACTTTTGATGTTCCTTGGTTGGGGTCTTATACATTATTTGTTGCAATTGCAAACGTAATAAAATGGTGGTCCGATAGTCCTGGATTATGAGGAAAAAAACATTAAGATCCACAACATTTATTCCATGGGACAAAACTAGGTCCAGCGTAGACTGTGACAGTGAGTGGGTCCAGAGACATGTTGGACAAAACCCACTGAGTCGATGATGGCTCCGAAAGCCTTTTGGAGTGGGTCTGTGGACTTTTCCATGTGAATATTAAAGTCACCAAAGATTAGAATATTATCTGCTATGACTACAAGGTCCGATAGGAATTCAGGGAACTCAGTGAGGAACGCTGTATATGACCCAGGAGGCCTGTAAACAGTAGCTATAAAAAGTGATTGAGTAGGCTGCATAGATTTCATGACTAGAAGCTCAAAAGACGAAAACGTCATTTTTTTTTTGTAAATTGAAATTTGCTATCGTAAATGTTAGCAACACCTCCGCCTTTGCGGGATGCACGGGGGATATGGTCACTAGTGTAGCCAGGAGGTGAGGCCTCATTTAACACAGTAAATTCATCAGGCTTAAGCCATGTTTCAGTCAGGCCAATCACATCAAGATTATGATCAGTGATTAGTTCATTGACTATAATTGCCTTTGAAGTAAGGGATCTAACATTAAGTAGCCCTATTTTGAGATGTGAGGTATCATGATCTCTTTCAATAATGACAGGAATGGAGGTGGTCTTTATCCTAGTGAGATTGCTAAGGCGAATCACATGTTTAGTTTTGCGCAACCTAGGTCGAGGCACAGACACGGTCTCAATGGTGATAGCTGAGCTGACTACACTGACTATGCTAGTGGCAGACTCACTGGCGCTGGCAGGCTGGCTAACAGCCTGCTGCCTGGCCTGCACCCTATTTCATTGTGGAGCTAGAGGAGTTAGAGCCCTGTCTATGTTGGTAGATAAGATGAGAGCACCCCTCCAGCCTGGATGGAGTCCGTCACTCCTCAGCAGGTCAGGCTTGGTCCTGTTTGTGGGTGAGTCCCAAAAAGAGGGCCAATTATCTACAAATTCTAACTTTTCGGAGGGGCAGAAAACAGTTTTCAACCAGCGATTGAGTTGTGAGACTCTGCTGTAGAGCTCATCACTCCCCCTAACTGGGAGGGGGCCAGAGACAATTACTCGATGCCGACACATCTTTCTATCTGATTTACACGCAGAAGCTATGTTGCCAAAGCACAGCCCCCACACCAGTAGAGGGATATCTTCAACCATCAACTTACCATCCTGAGACAAGGCGGAGTATAGCCCACAAAGTATAACCCACAAAGATCACCGCCACGGCACAACCCAAGGGGGGGCGCCAACCCAAGCGTATGTAAACGTCCGACTTCAACTGTAGTTGCTAATGGCAGCCTGCAGTACCTCGGTCGGCTTTCAACTTGAGATACTTAATCTTGGAACTACGGCTCCCGGATCCGGGGAGAATTGTCATCAACTGATGCTAATTAGCATAACGCAACGGACAAAAATATTACTAGAAATATTAATATTCATGAAATCACAAGTGAAATATATTGAAACACAGCTTAGCCTTTTGTTAATCACCCTGTCATCTCAGATTTTGAAATTATGCTTTACAGCCAAAGCAAGACAAGCATTTGTGTAAGTTTATCGATAGCCTAGTATAGTATTATGCCTAGCTAGCAGCAGGCAGCTTGGTCACGAAAATTAGAAAAGCAATCAAATTAAATAGTTTACCTTTGATGAGCTTTGGATGTTTTCACTCACGAGGCTCCCAGTTAGATAGCAAATGTTCCTTTTTTCCATAAAGATTATTTTTGTAGCGAAATAGCTCCGTTTGTTCTTCACGTTTGGCTGAGAATGGGCGGAAATTGCGGTCCGACAACGCTGAAAAATATTCCAAATTAGGTCCATAATATCAACCGAAACATGGCAAACATTTTTTTATAATCAATCCTCTAGGTGTTTTTCAAATATCTATTCGATAATATATCAACAGGGTCAGTTGGCTTCTTAGTAGGAGCGAGAGAAACAATGGCCGCATTTGTCTATTACGCACATATCACTCTGAGAGCCACCAGGTGACCACTGACGCAATGTTGTCGCTCACGCTAATTTTCAAAATAAAAGCCTGAAACTATGTCTTGTGACACTAGACACATTAGGGAAGTCATAGAAAAAGGAATCTGGTTGATATCCCTTTCACTGCTCAATAGGGACGCATTGGAACGCAGAGGTTTCTAAATAAGAGTCACTTCCTGATTGGGTTTTTCTCAGGCTTTCACTTGCAATATCAGTTCTGTTATACTCACAGACAATATTTTTACAGTATATATAAATATATATCTATATATATATATATATATATATATATATATATATATGTATATATATATATATGTATATATATGTATATATGTATATATATGTATATATATGTATATATATATACATATGTATGTATATATGCATATGTATATGTATATGTATATGTATATATATATATATGTATATGTATATGTGTATATATATATACATACGTATGTATGTATATGTATATATATGTATATGTATATATATATATATATGTATATGTATATGTATACATATATATATATATATATGTATATGTGTCGTGTACATGTTGTCTTGCTGCTAGGCTAGGCAGAGAATGTTCTCTCTCGTGATCTCTGTCAGTGTACAGTATGTTCTGATGGATTTGTCTGTCAATTGGTAAGGCAGAAGATACATTTGTTTCTTACATTCTATGGTTCCAGGTGGAGTATCTTCTGTCAGAGCCATGTGATAGGTTCTATTCTGTTCTATTTTATGGTTCCAGGTGGAGTATATTCTGTCAGAGCCGTGTGATTCCTAGACAGGCAGGAAGGGGCTTTTTGAGGCCTCCATGATTACTGACTGGATTTCCTGGTTAGACCTGTGGGGTCAAAGGTCTTTGTGTGTGTGGCCCCTCAGCCTTCACCGAGCTGACTGTGGGGTGAATGACACTCCACACCCCTCTACACACTCCAGTTAGGCATTTAGCCGGACGGCAAGTAGCCTAGTGGTTAGAGCGTTGACTAGTAACCGGGAAATGTTGCAAGATCGAATCCCGAGCTGAAAAGTTAAAAATCTGTCGTTCTGCCCCAGAACAAGGCAGTTAACCCCCACTGTTCCTAAGCCATCATTGAAAATAAGAATTTGTTCTTAACTGACTTGAATAGTTAAATAAAAAAACATTTCTAAATATAGAGGCCATGCTGTATGTTTTGATGTTAATGTTGATTTAGTAGATTCAAGCTATTTTAGGTTATGTAGTGCAAGGAAGTTAACTTGTATAACGTTGGATAACTTTTCATAACTTTTCCCACCTTTAGGCTTTCTGACTCCTCTCACTTCTCTCAATCTCCTCCTCTCTTTCTCAGGTTGAGTGAGACAGCATTCAGTGAAGAGGTTCCACATGAGTTCGGGGCCGGTGTCAGTCTCAGCCTGACATATCCTCAACCTCACAGCCTGAGGTGTCAATGTGTGAGTGTGTGTGTGTGTGTGTGTGTGTGTGTGTGTGTGTGTGTGTGTGTGTGTGTGTGTGTGTGTGTGAGTGAGAGAAAGACAATTTGTGATGTCTGGGAGAGAGAAGATATGTTGTTAGGCTGCAGGCCAATGTGTTTTGGCACAATGTTTTTCTATGCACTGAACTGATGGACCTGACTCCTGTGGTTAGCAGCGATGCCAGAGACCCACAGAGGCTCTTTGAACCTGGAAGGAAAGCTGCTCTCTCTCTCTCTCTCTCTCTCTCTCTCTCTCTCTCTCTCTCTCTCTCTCTCTCTCTCTCTCTCTCTCTCTCTCTCTCTCTGGTGCTTTGAAACACGGATGGACAGTCATTCTCTCTGGTTGCTTAGGATGTGACCGCTGGGCTCTGAGCTGGTGAATCACACACAAAGGATGAATGCCCAATTACCCAGCAGCACTGAACCCTCAGGTCAACATCATCAGCTCACTGTCTGTCTATGTCTGTACCAGAGCTTTTTGAACCATCCTGTCCTTGTACACTCCTCTGCTCTGGCCACAGG
>NW_027001609.1:0-32967 GCF_036934945.1 Oncorhynchus masou masou
GGGTTAAATACTGTTACGGGGTTGAGACTAGCGTGACAGGGTTGAATACTGTAAAGGGGTTGAGACTAGCGTGACAGGGTTGAGACTAGCGTGACAGGGTTGAGACTAGCGTGACAGGGTTAAATACAGGGTTGAGACTTACGGGGTTGAGACTAGCGTGACAGGGTTAAATACTGTAACAGGGTTGAGACTAGCGTGACAGGGTTAAATACTGTAACAGGGTTGAGACTAGCGTGACAGGGTTGAATACTGTAACAGGGTTGAGACTAGCGTGACAGGGTTAAATACTGTTACGGGGTTGAGACTAGCGTGACAGGGTTAAATACTGTAACAGGGTTGAGACTAGCGTGACAGGGTTAAATACTGTTACGGGGTTGAGACTAGCGTGACAGGGTTAAATACTGTAATGGGGTTGAGACTAGGGTGACAGGGTTGAGACTAGGGTGACAGGGTTGAATACTGCAACGGGGTTGAGACTAGGGTGACAGGGTTGAGACTAGGGTGACGGGGTTGAGACTAGGGTGACGGGGTTGAGACTAGGGTGACGGGGTTGAGACTAGGGTGAATACTGCAACGGGGTTGAGACTAGGGTGACGGGGTTGAGACTAGGGTGTGAATACTGGGTTGAGACTAGGGTGACTGGGGTTGAGACTAGGGTGTGAGGTTGAGACTAGGGTGACAGGGTTGAATACTGTAACGGGGTTGAGACTAGGGTGACGGGGTTGAGACTAGCGTGACAGGAGACTAGCGTGACAGGGTTGAGACTAGGGTGACGGGGTTGAATACTGTAACAGGGTTGAGACTAGCGTGACAGGGTTAAATACTGTTACGGGGTTGAGACTAGCGTGACAGGGTTGAGACTAGGGTGACAGGTTGAGACTAGCGTGACAGGGTTGAGACTAGGGTGACAGGTTGAGACTAGCGTGACAGGGTTGAATACTGTAACAGCTTGACATGGTTGAGACTAGCGTGACAGGGTTGAATACTGTAACAGGGTTGAGACTAGCGTGACAGGGTTAAATACTGTAACAGGGTTGAGTTTAGCGTGACAGGGTTGAGACTAGCGTGACAGGGTTAAATACTGTTACGGGGTTGAGACTAGCGTGACAGGGTTAAATACAAAGGGGTTGA
Organism: Oncorhynchus masou masou; assembly: GCF_036934945.1. Lineage (NCBI taxonomy): Eukaryota > Metazoa > Chordata > Actinopteri > Salmoniformes > Salmonidae > Oncorhynchus > Oncorhynchus masou. Next base: position 1,132 of record NW_027001609.1, read on the forward strand.
CTAGCGTGACAGGGTTGAGACTAGCGTGACAGGGTTAAATACTGTTACGGGGTTGAGACTAGCGTGACAGGGTTGAATACTGTAAAGGGGTTGAGACTAGCGTGACAGGGTTGAGACTAGCGTGACAGGGTTAAATACTGTTACGGGGTTGAGACTAGGGTGACAGGGTTGAGACTACTGTAACGGGGTTGAGACTAGGGTGACAGGGTTGAATACTGTAACGGGGTTGAGACTAGGGTGACGGGGTTGAGACTAGCGTGACATTGTTGAGACTAGCGTGACAGGGTTGAGACTAGGGTGACAGGGTTGAATACTGTAACAGGGTTGAGACTAGCGTGACAGGGTTAAATACTGTTACGGGTTGAGACTAGGTGACAGGGTTGAGACTAGGGTGACAGGTTGAGACTAGCGTGACAGGGTTGAGACTAGGGTGACAGGGTTGAGACTAGCGTGACAGGGTTAAATACTGTAACAGGGTTGAGACTAGCGTGACAGGGTTGAATACTGTAACAGGGTTGAGACTAGGGTGACAGGGTTAAATACTGTAACAGGGTTGAGTTTAGCTGTGACAGGGTTGAGACTAGCGTGACAGGGTTAAATACTGTTACGGGGTTGAGACTAGGGTGACAGGGTTAAATACTGTAACAGGGTTGAGACTAGCGTGACAGGGTTAAATACTGTTACGGGGTTGAGACTAGCGTGACAGGGTTGAATACTGTAAAGGTTGAGACTAGCGTGACAGGGTTGAGACTAGCGTGACAGGGTTGAGACTACGTAGGGTTAAATACTGTAACAGGGTTGAGACGTGACAGGGTTAAATACTGTAACAGGGTTGAGACTAGGGTGACAGGGTTGAATACTGTAACAGGGTTGAGACTAGCGTGACAGGGTTAAATACTGACGGGGTTGAGACTAGCGTGACAGGGTTAAATACTGTAACAGGGTTGAGACTAGCGTGACAGGGTTAAATACTGTTACGGGGTTGAGACTAGCGTGACAGGGTTAAATACTGTAATGGGGTTGAGACTAGGTGACAGGGTTGAGACTAGGGTGACAGGGTTGAATAAGACTAACGGGGATGAGACTAGCGTGACAGGGTTGAGACTAGGGTGACAGGGTTGAGACTAGTGTGATGGGGTTGAATACTGTAACGGGGTTGAGACTAGGGTGACAGGTTGAGACTAGCGTGACAGGGTTGAGACTAGGGTGACAGGTTGAGACTAGCGTGACAGGGTTAAATACTGGGGTTGAGACTAGCGTGACAGGGTTGAATACTGTAGGGGTTGCAGCGTGACAGGGTTGAGACTAGCGTGACAGGGTTAAATACTGTTACGGGGTTGAGACTAGCGTGACAGGGTTGAATACTGTAAAGGGGTTGAGACTAGCGTGACAGGGTTGAGACTAGCGTGACAGGGTTAAATACTGTTACGGGGTTGAGACTAAGCGTGACAGGGTTAAATACTGTAACAGGGTTGAGACTAGCGTGACAGGGTTAAATACTGTTACGGGGTTGAGAGCGTGACAGGGTTAAATACTGTAACGGGGTTGAGACTAGCGTGACAGGGTTGAGACTAGCGTGACAGGGTTGAGACTAGGGTGACAGGGTTGAATACTGCAACGGGGTTGAGACTAGCGTGACAGGGTTGAGACTAGGGTGACAGGGTTGAATACTGTAACGGGGTTGAGACTAGCGTGACAGGGTTGAATACTGTAACAGGGTTGAGACTAGCGTGACAGGGTTGAATACTGTAACAGGGTTGAGACTAGGGTGACAGGGTTGAATACTGCAACGGGGTTGAGACTAGCGTGACAGGGTTGAGACTAGGGTGACAGGGTTGAATACTGCAATGGGGTTGAGACTAGGGTGACAGGGTTGAATACTGTACGGGGTTGAGACTAGGGTCCCAGGGTTGAGACTAGGGTGACAGGGTTGAATACTGCAACGGGGATGAGACTAGCGTGACAGGGTTGAGACTAGGGTGACAGGGTTGAGACTAGTGTGATGGGGTTGAATACTGCGGGGGTTGAGACTAGGGTGACAGGTTGAGACTACCGTGACAGGGTTGAGACTAGGGTAGGGTGACAGGTTGAGACTAGCGTGACAGGGTTAAATACTGTAACAGGGTTGAGACTAGGGTGACAGGGTTGAATACTGCAACGGGGTTGAGACTAGCGTGACAGGGTTGAGACTAGGGTGACAGGGTTGAATACTGTAATGGGGTTGAGACTAGCGTGACAGGGTTGAATACTACGGGGTTGAGACTAGGGTGACAGGGTTGAATACTGTAACAGGGTTGAGACTAGGGTGACAGGGTTGAATACTGTAATGGGGTTGAGACTAGCGTGACAGGGTTGAGACTAGGGTGACGGGGTTGAATACTGTAACGGGGTTGAGACTAGGGTGACAGGGTTGAATACTAATGGGGTTGAGACTAGCGTGACGGGGTTGAGACTAGGGTGACGGGGTTGAATACTGCAACGGGGTTGAGACTAGGGTGATGGGGTTGAATACTGCAATGGGGTTGAGACTAGCGTGACAGGGTTGAGACTAGGGTGACAGGGTTGAATACTGTAATGGGGTTGAGACTAGCGTGACAGGGTTGAGAATAGGGTGACGGGGTTGAGACTAGCTTGACGGGGTTGAGACTAGGGTGACAGGGTTGAATACTGCAATGGGGTTGAGACTAGCGTGACAGGGTTGAATACTGTAATGGGGTTGAGACTAGACGGGGTTGAGACTAGGGTGACAGGGTTGAATACTGTAACAGGGTTGAAACTAGCGTGACAGGGTTGAGACTAGGGTGACAGGGTTGAATAGTGTAATGGGGTTGAGACTAGCGTGACAGGGTTGAATACTGCAACGGGGTTGAGACTAGCGTGACAGGGTTGAATACTGTAACGGGGTTGAGACTAGCGTGACAGGGTTGAATACTGTAATGGGGTTGAGACTAGCGTGACAGGGTTGAGACTAGGGTGATGGGGTTGAGACTAGTGTGATGGGGTTGAATACTGCAACGGGGTTGAGACTAGGGTGACAGGGTTGAATACTGTAATGGGGTTGAGACTAGCGTGACAGGGTTGAGACTAGGGTGACAGGGTTGAATACTGCAACGGGGATGAGACTAGCGTGACAGGGTTGAGACTAGGGTGACAGGGTTGAGACTAGTGTGATGGGGTTGAATACTGCAACGGGGTTGAGACTAGGGTGACAGGGTTGAATAGTGTAATGGGGTTGAGACTAGGGTGACAGGGTTGAATACTGTAATGGGGTTGAGACTAGCGTGACAGGGTTGAGACTAGCGTGATGGGGTTGAGACTGGGTGACAGGGTTGAATACTGCAATGGGGTTGAGACTAGCGTGATGGGGTTGAGACTAGGGTGACAGGGTTGAATACTGCAACGGGGTTGAGACTAGCGTGACAGGGTTGAGACTAGGGTGACAGGGTTGAATACTGTAATGGGGTTGAGACTAGCGTGACAGGGTTGAATACTGTAACGGGGTTGAGACTAGGGTGACAGGGTTGAATACTGTAACGGGGTTGAGACTAGGGTGACAGGGTTGAATACTGCAACGGGGTTGAGAAGCGTGGGGTTGAGACTAGGGTGACAGGGTTGAATACTGTAATGGGGTTGAGACTAGGGTGACAGGGTTGAATACTGTAATGGGGTTCAGACTAGCGTGACGGGGTTGAGACTAGGGTGACGGGGTTGAATACTGCAACGGGGTTGAGACTAGGGTGATGGGGTTGAATACTGCAATGGGGTTGAGACTAGCGTGACGGGGTTGAGACTAGGGTGACAGGGTTGAATACTGTAATGGGGTTGAAACTAGCGTGACAGGGTTGAGAATAGGGTGACGGGGTTGAGACTAGCTTGAGTGGGGTTGAGACTAGGGTGACAGGGTTGAATACTGCAATGGGGTTGAGACTAGCGTGACAGGGTTGAATACTGTAATGGGGTTGAGACTTGACGGGGTTGAGACTAGGGTGACAGGGTTGAATACTGTAACAGGGTTGAGACTAGCGTGACAGGGTTGAGAAGGGTAGGGTTGAATAGTGTAATGGGGTTGAGACTAGCGTGACAGGGTTGAATACTGCGGGGTTGAGACTAGCGTGACAGGGTTGAGACTAGGGTGACAGGGTTGAATACTGCAATGGGGTTGAGACTAGGGTGACAGGGTTGAATACTGTAATGGGGTTGAGACTAGCGTGACAGGGTTGAGACTAGGGTGATGGGGTTGAGACTAGTGTGATGGGGTTGAATACTGCAACGGGGTTGAGACTAGGGTGACAGGGTTGAATACTGTAATGGGGTTGAGACTAGCGTGACAGGGTTGAGACTAGGGTGACAGGGTTGAATACTGCAACGGGGATGAGACTAGCGTGACAGGGTTGAGACTAGGGTGACAGGGTTGAGACTAGTGTGATGGGGTTGAATACTGCAACGGGGTTGAGACTAGGGTGACAGGGTTGAATAGTGTAATGGGGTTGAGACTAGGGTGACAGGGTTGAATACTGTAATGGGGTTGAGACTAGCGTGACAGGGTTGAGACTAGCGTGATGGGGTTGAGACTGGGTGACAGGGTTGAATACTGCAATGGGGTTGAGACTAGCGTGATGGGGTTGAGACTAGGGTAGGGTTGTGTAATGGGGTTGAGACTAGGGTGACGGGGTTGAGACTAGGGTGACAGGGTTGAGACTAGCGTGACAGGGTTGAGACTAGGGTGACAGGGTTGAATACTGAGACTAATGACAGGGTTGAGACTAGCGTGACGGGGTTGAGACTAGGGTGACAGGGTTGAATACTGTAACGGGGTTGAGACTAGGGTGACAGGGTTGAATACTGCAAACGGGGTTGAATACTGTAACGGGGTTGAGACAGCGTAACGGGGTTGAATACTGTAATGGGGTTGAGACTAGGGTGACAGGGTTGAATACTGTAACGGGGTTGAGACTAGCGTGACGGGGTTGAATACTGCAACAGGGTTGAGACTAGGGTGACAGGGTTGAATACTGTAACGGGGTTGAGACTAGCGTGACAGGGTTGAATATTGTTATGGGGTTGAGACTAGCGTGACAGGGTTGAATACTGCAACAGGGTTGAGACTAGGGTGACAGGGTTGAATACTGCAACGGGGTTGAATAGGGGTTGAGACTAGCGTGACGGGGTTGAATACTGTAATGGGGTTGAGACTAGGGTGACAGGGTTGAATACTGTAATGGGGTTGAGACTAGCGTGACGGGGTTGAGACTAGGGTGACTGGGTTGAGACTAGGGTGACAGGGTTGAATACTGCAACGGGGTTGAGACTAGCGTGACGGGGTTGAGACTAGGGTGACAGGGTTGAATACTGTAATGGGGTTGAGACTAGCGTGACGGGGTTGAGAATAGGGTGACAGGGGGTTGAGACTAGCTTGACGGGGTTGAGACTAGGGTGACAGGGTTGAATACTGCAATGGGGTTGAGACTAGCGTGACAGGGTTGAATACTGTAATGGGGTTGAGACTAGCGTGGGGTTGAGACTAGGGTGACAGGGTTGAATACTGTAACACTACAGGGTTGGGGTTGAGACTAGCGTGACAGGGTTGAGACTAGGGTGACAGGGTTGAATACTGTAACGGGGTTGAGACTAGCGTGACAGGGTTGAATACTGTAATGGGGTTGAGACTAGCGTGACAGGGTTGAGACTATGGGGTTGAGACTAGTGTGATGGGGTTGAATACTGCAACGGGGTTGAGACTAGGGTGACAGGGGTTGAATACTGTAATGGGGTTGAGACTAGCGTGACAGGGTTGAGAGGTGACAGGGTTGAATACTGCAACGGGGATGAGACTAGCGTGACAGGGTTGAGACTAGGGTGACGGGGTTGAGACTAGTGTGAGGGTTGAATACTGCACGGGGTTGAGACTAGGGTGACAGGGTTGAATAGTGTAATGGGGTTGAGACTAGGGTGACAGGGTTGAATACTGTAATGGGGTTGAGACTAGCGTGACAGGGTTGAGACTAGCGTGGGGGTTGAGACTGGGTGACAGGGTTGAATACTGCAATGGGGTTGAGACTAGCGTGATGGGGTTGAGACTAGGGTGACAGGGTTGAATACTGTAATGGGGTTGAGACTAGCGTGACAGGGTTGAGACTAGGGTGACAGGGTTGAGACTACTGTGACGGGGTTGAGACTAGGGTGACAGGGTTGAATACTGTAACGGGTTTGAGGCATGACAGGGTTGAGACTAGCGTGACGGGGTTGAGACTAGGGTGACAGGGTTGAATACTGTAACGGGGTTGAGACTAGGGTGACAGGGTTGAATACTGCAAAGGGGTTGAATACTGTAACAGGGTTGAGACTAGCGTGACGGGGTTGAATACTGTAATGGGGTTGAGACTAGGGTGACAGGGTTGAATACTGTAACGGGGTTGAGACTAGCGAACGGGGTTGAATACTGCAACAGGGTTGAGACTAGGGTGACAGGGTTGAATACTGTAATGGGGTTGAGACTAGCGTGACAGGGTTGTTATGGGGTTGAGACTAGCGTGACAGGGTTGAATACTGCAACAGGGTTGAGACTAGGGTGACAGGGTTGAATACTGTAACAGGGTTGAGACTAGCTTGACAGGGTTGAATACTGCAACAGGGTTGAGACTAGGGTGACAGGGTTGAATACTGTAACGGGGTTGAGACTAGCGTGACGGGGTTGAGACTAGGGTGACAGGGTTGAATACTGTAATGGGGTGAGACTTGAGACTAGTTGAGACTAGCATGACGGGGTTGAGACTAGGGTGACAGGGTTGACTGTAACGGGGTTGAGACTAGCGTGACAGGGTTGAATAGTGTAACAGGGTTGAGACTAGGGTGACAGGGTTGAATACTGTAATGGGGTTGAGACTAGCGTGATGGGGTTGAGACTAGGGTGACAGGGTTGAATACTGTAATGGGGTTGAGACTAGCGTGACAGGGTTGAACTAGGGTGACAGGGTTGAATACTGTGACGGGGTTGAGACTAGGGTGACAGGGTTGAATACTGCAATGGGGTTGAGACTAGCGTGACAGGGTTGAATACTGTAATGGGGTTGAGACTAGCGTGACAGGGTTGAGATACGTGATGGGGTTGAGACTAGGGTGACAGGGTTGAATACTGTAACGGGGTTGAGACTAATGACAGGGTTGAGACTAGCGTGATGGGGTTGAGACTAGGGTGACAGGGTTGAATACTGCAATGGGGTTGAGACTGGCGTGATGGGGTTGAGACTAGGGTGACAGGGTTGAATACTGTAATGGGGTTGAGACTAGCGTGACAGGGTTGAGACTAGGGTGACAGGGTTGAGACTAGGGTGACAGGGTTGAATACAATGGGGTTGAGACTAGCGTGACAGGGTTGAATACTGTTGGGGTTGAGACTAGCGTGACAGGGTTGAGACTAGCGTGACGGGGGTTGAGACTAGGGTGACAGGGTTGAATATACTGAGACTAGCATGACAGGGTTGAGACTGCGGGGTTGAGACTAGGGTGACAGGGTTGAATACTGTAACGGGGTTGAGACTAGGGTGACAGGGTTGAATACTGCAACGGGGTTGAATACTGTAACGGGGTTGAGACTAGCGTAACGGGGTTGAATACTGTAATGGGGTTGAGACTAGGGTGACAGGGTTGAATACTGTAACGGGGTTGAGACTAGCGTAACAGGGGTTGAATACTGCAACAGGGTTGAGACTAGGGTGACAGGGTTGAATACTGTTACGGGGTTGAGACTAGCGTGACAGGGTTGAATACTATTATGGGGTTGAGACTAGTAACGGGGTTGAATACTGCAACAGGGTTGAGACTAGGGTGACAGGGTTGAATACTGTAACAGGGTTGAGACTAGCTTGACAGGGTTGAATACTGCAACAGGGTTGAGACTAGGGTGACAGGGTTGAATACTGGGGTTGAAAACGGGGTTGAGACTAGCGTGACGGGGTTGAGACTAGGGTGACAGGGTTGAATACTGTAACGGGGTTGAGACTAGCATGACAGGGTTGAGACTAGCGTGACGGGGTTGAGACTAGGGTGACAGGGTTGAATACTGTAATGGGGTTGAGACTAGCGTGACAGGGTTGAGACTAGCATGACAGGGTTGAGACTAGCGTGACGGGGTTGAGACTAGGGTGACAGGGTTGAATACTGTAATGGGGTTGAGACTAGGGTGACAGGGTTGAATACTGTAATGGGGTTGAGACTAACAGGGTTGAGACTAGCGTGATGGGGTTGAGACTGGGTGACAGGGTTGAATACTGCAATGGGGTTGAGACTAGCGTGATGGGGTTGAGACTAGGGTGACAGGGTTGAATACTGTAATGGGGTTGAGACTAGCGTGACGGGGTTGAGACTAGGGTGACAGGGTTGAGACTAGCGTGACGGGGTTGAGACTAGGGTGACAGGGTTGAATACTGTAACGGGTTTGAGACTAGCATGACAGGGTTGAGACTAGCGTGACGGGGTTGAGACTAGGGTGACAGGGTTGAATACTGTAACGGGGTTGAGACTAGGGTGACAGGGTTGAATACTGCAAAGGGGTTGAATACTGTAACGGGGTTGAGACTAGCGTGACAGGGTTGAATACTGTAATGGGGTTGAGACTAGGGTGACAGGGTTGAATACTGAGGTTAACGGGGTTGAGACTAGCGTAACGGGGTTGAATACTGCAACAGGGTTGAGACTAGGGTGACAGGGTTGAATACTGTTACGGGGTTGAGACGTGACAGGGTTGAATATTATTATGGGGTTGAGACTAGCGTAACGGGGTTGAATACTGCAACAGGGTTGAGACTAGGGTGACAGGGTTGAATACTGTAACAGGGTTGAGAATACAGGGTTGAATACTGCAACAGGGTTGAGACTAGGGTGACAGGGTTGAATACTGTAACGGGGTTGAGACTAGCGTGACGGGGTTGAGACTAGGGTGACAGGGTTGAATACTGTAACGGGGTTGAGACTAGGGTGACAGGGTTGAGACTAGCATGACGGGGTTGAGACTAGGGTGACAGGGTTGAATACTGTAACGGGGTTGAGACTAGGGTGACAGGGTTGAGACTAGCGTGACAGGGTTGAATAGTGTAATGGGGTTGAGACTAGGGTGACAGGGTTGAATACTGTAATGGGGTTGAGACTAGCGTGATGGGGTTGAGACTAGGGTGACAGGGTTGAATACTGCAATGGGGTTGAGAGCGTGATGGGGTTGACTAGGGTGACAGGGTTGAATACTGTAATGGGGTTGAGACTAGCGTGACAGGGTTGAAACTAGCGTGACAGGGTTGAGACTAGCGTGACGGGGTTGAGACTAGGGTGACAGGGTTGAATACTGCAATGGGGTTGAGACTAGCGTGACAGGGTTGAATACTGTAATGGGGTTGAAACTAGCGTGACAGGGTTGAGACTAGCGTGACGGGGTTGAGACTAGGGTGACAGGGTTGAATACTGTAACGGGGTTGAGACTAGCATGACAGGGTTGAGACTAGCGTGACGGGGTTGAGACTAGGGTGACAGGGTTGAATACTGTAACGGGGTTGAGACTAGGGTGACAGGGTTGAATACTGCAACGGGGTTGAATACTGTAACGGGGTTGAGACTAGGGTGACAGGGTTGAATACTGTAACGGGGTTGAGACTAGGTAACGGGGTTGAATACTGCAACAGGGTTGAGACTAGGGTGACAGGGTTGAATACTGTAACGGGGTTGAGACTAGGGTGACAGGGTTGAATACTGTAACGGGGTTGAGACTAGTGACGGGGTTGAATACTGCAACAGGGTTGAGACTAGGGTGACAGGGTTGAATACTGTAACAGGGTTGAGACTAGCTTGACAGGGTTGAATACTGTAACAGGGTTGAGACTAGGGTGACAGGGTTGAATACTGTAAGGGTTGAACTAGCTGACAGGGTTGAGACTAGCGTGACGGGGTTGAGACTAGGGTGACAGGGTTGAATACTGTGACGGGGTTGAGACTAGCATGACAGGGTTGAGACTAGCGTGACGGGGTTGAGACTAGGGTGACAGGGTTGAATACTGTAACGGGGTTGAGACTAGCGTGACAGGGTTGAGACTACATGACAGGGTTGAGACTAGCGTGACGGGGTTGAGACTAGGGTGACAGGGTTGAATACTGTAATGGGGTTGAAACTAGGGTGACAGGGTTGAATACAACGGGGTTGAGACTAGCGTGACAGGGTTGAGACTAGGGTGACAGGGTTGAATACTGTAACAGGGGTTGAGACTAGGGTGACAGGGTTGAATACTGTAATGGGGTTGAGACTAGGTGACAGGGTTGAGACTAGGGTGACAGGGTTGAGACTAGGGTGACAGGGTTGAATACTGCAACGGGGTTGAGACTAGGGTGACAGGGTTGAATACTGCAACGGGGATGAGACTAGCGTGACAGGGTTGAGACTAGGGTGACAGGGTTGAGACTAGTGTGATGGGGTTGAATACTGCAACGGGGTTGAGACTAGGGTGACAGGGTTGAATAGTGTAATGGGGTTGAGACTAGGGTGACAGGGTTGAATACTGTAATGGGGTTGAGACTAGCGTGACAGGGTTGAGACTAGCGTGATGGGGTTGAATAGTGTAATGGGGTTGAGACTAGGGTGACAGGGTTGAATACTGCAATGGGGTTGAGACTAGCGTGACAGGGTTGAATACTGTAATGGGGTTGAAACTAGCGTGACAGGGTTGAAACTAGCGTGACAGGGTTGAGACTAGGGTGACAAGGTTGAATACTGTAACGGGGTTGAGACTAGCATGACAGGGTTGAGACTAGCGTGACGGGGGTTGAGACTAGGGTGACAGGGTTGAATACTGTAACGGGGTTGAGACTAGGGTGACAGGGTTGAATACTGCAACGGGGTTGAATACTGTAACGGGGTTGAGACTAGGGTGACAGGGTTGAATACTGTAACGGGGTTGAGACTAGCGTAACGGGGTTGAATACTGCAACAGGGTTGAGACTAGGGTGACAGGGTTGAATACTGTTACGGGGTTGAGACTAGCGTGACAGGGTTGAATACTGTTACGGGGTTGAGACTAGCGTAACGGGGTTGAATACTGCAACAGGGTTGAGACTAGGGTGACAGGGTTGAATACTGTAACAGGGTTGAGACTAGCTTGACAGGGTTGAATACTGCAACAGGGTTGAGACTAGGGTGACAGGGTTGAATACTGTAATGGGGTTGAAACTAGCGTGACAGGGTTGAGACTAGCGTGACGGGGTTGAGACTAGGGTGACAGGGTTGAATACTGTAACGGGGTTGAGACTAGCATGACAGGGTTGAGACTAGCGTGACGGGGTTGAGACTAGGGTGACAGGGTTGAATACTGTAACAGGGTTGAGACTAGCTTGACAGGGTTGAATACTGCAACAGGGTTGAGACTAGCTTGACAGGGTTGAATACTGCAACAGGGTTGAGACTAGGGTGACAGGGTTGAATGCTGTAACAGGGTTGAGACTAGGGTGACAGGGTTGAATACTGTAACAGGGTTGAGACTAGCGTGACAGGGTTAAATACTGTTACGGGGTTGAGACTAGCTTGACAGGGTTGAATACTGTAACAGGGTTGAGACTAGCGTGACAGGGTTGAGACTAGGGTGACAGGGTTGAATACTGTAACAGGGTTGAGACTAGCGTGACAGGGTTAAATACTGTTACGGGGTTGAGACTAGCTTGACAGGGCTGAGACTAGCGTGACAGGGTTGAGACTAGCGTGACAGGGTTGAATACTGTTACGGGGTTGAGACTAGCGTGACAGGGTTGAGACTAGCGTGACAGGGTTGAGACTAGGGTGACAGGGTTGAGACTAGCGTGACAGGGTTGAGACTAGCGTGACAGGGTTGAGACTAGCGTGACAGGGTTGAGACTAGCGTGACAGGGTTGAGACTAGGGTGACAGGGTTGAGACTAGCGTGACAGGGTTAAATACTGTTACGGGGTTGAGACTAGCTTGACAGGGCTGAGACTAGGGTGACAGGGTTGAATACTGTAACAGGGTTGAGACTAGGGTGACAGGGTTGAATACTGTAACAGGGTTGAGACTAGCGTGACAGGGTTAAATACTGTTACGGGGTTGAGACTAGCTTGACAGGGTTGAATACTGTAACAGGGTTGAGACTAGCGTGACAGGGTTGAGACTAGGGTGACAGGGTTGAATACTGTAACAGGGTTGAGACTAGCGTGACAGGGTTAAATACTGTTACGGGGTTGAGACTAGCTTGACAGGGCTGAGACTAGCGTGACAGGGTTGAGACTAGCGTGACAGGGTTGAATACTGTTACGGGGTTGAGACTAGCGTGACAGGGTTGAGACTAGCGTGACAGGGTTGAGACTAGGGTGACAGGGTTGAGACTAGCGTGACAGGGTTGAGACTAGCGTGACAGGGTTGAGACTAGCGTGACAGGGTTGAGACTAGCGTGACAGGGTTGAGACTAGCGTGACAGGGTTGAATACTCTAACAGGGTTGAAGAGACACATCGGTTTCCATATAAACTAGTTTAAATCCCTCCAAGATTTACCCCAAAACATTACATTTCATTGTACGCAACCATGTAATAAGGACATTAGATATATTTAGAATAATCTGGGTTTTATTATCCAAACTGCAGTAAATATCGAAACAAATAAAAACACATCAGGCATTAGGGTAATAACATTCAACAGGTTTCATCAGAAAGGCTCAGCGTGTCATCAAACTGGAGGAACATTTTCCAAGGGCATTTAGAATGTTAGAACAGCTGGAACTACAGCACCCGTGTCGGCATGACGACCCTTCATTCATTCATTCGTGGTTTTCTTCCTGAGAGCCCAATCATCTCTCTCAACCTCTACATGGTGGGTTGTCACACACTGTGGGGGTGTGGAATCATCTCAAGGACTTCCACAAACTGAGACCAGTGGATGTCGTCTTGAGAAGGCCAGAAAAATATCTGTTTGGTCCTAAACGATGCATATAATTCACTTGTACACTCATTTCATCCGTGTCGAGGATGATGCCTGGATGAAGATGATCATATTCCACTACACACCACTGACCAAGAAGACCTGGATTTACCCACTGGATTTCGTCCACAGCTTGTGGATTTTCCTCATTGGCTGTTCTGGAGCAGCCAGGACCTCCTGCCTGAACCTGAAGCTCTGTGTGTTAAAACATGTACAGTTTAGCTCCTTCTTTGTTGAACGAAGACAGCCGACATCACGAGACATCAGCTCACCAGGAGCAAGGCTGATATTCTCATGGTGGAGGGCACTTTTATCGTTGCTGATATTCTCATAGTGGAGGGCATCGCTTTTATCAGGGCTGATATTCTCATGGTGGAGGGCATCGCTTTTATCAGGGCTGATATTCTCATGGTGGAGGGCATCGCTTTTATCGTTGCTTTGGCATCATCTCCATCGCACGTTCAACATCGGCCCTCTTCACAAAGAACAGCTTCACTGACGTGTTTGTCTCACGGAGGGCTTTGTCAAGCTCCTGTGCATCTGATATCACGGCCCTCAGCCACCAGCCTGACCGCCGTTCTCTTCACCGTTCCTCCCACACCATCAGGAGCCCCTTTTCAATGGCTTGACTCAAAATTCCACGTACCAGCTTTGAATCCCCGTTTGTGTAATTATTGTTGTGAAAAGCAGGAAGTTGCCTCTCTGCTTATACTGCGTGCCAGAACCATCAGTAAAAAACGCGCAGTACAGAAACTTGTGGATGTGTGTCCTGAAGGGAGTCCAGCACTGGATGGAGGTGTTTCCATATAGGAGGCCTTTGTGCCTAGAGGGGGAGATGGTTGTGACACGTATCGGCTTCTGTTGGTCAACATACAGTAAGTACCCCGGTATGTAGAGAGGACTGCAGGTGTGGATCCCCCAAAGGCAACAGGATCTCCCATGTGTATCTGCATACATAGTTGTCTGAAAAGTCCACATGGATCAAGGTCTCCTCCGTTGCCATGTTTTTCCTGAGCTCACGGCAGCAGGTGTATTGCTGCTTAATGTTGAACAGGTGTTTACTTAAACTTGTGAATGTAGTTGTGGAGCAACTCGGTAAGGTTCTGCTGGGTGCTCTCAACAGTGTTCTTGACAGGGATCCTAAATGAGGAGCTTTCTTTTCAATAGCCTTGTCTTCTGTGACCCATTGGAGAAAGGAAACTTTTGCCATACCATCACATTTACCTGGAGAGGCGGACAGACGTTTGTCTGCACAAAGCACACTTCCTGTACATGCACTTCTTGCCAGAGGATTTGCAGGATAACATCTCTGTCAAGCTCTTCAGATTTGAGGTCTCAATTACCTCCAGGAGATTCAGCTTCTCAGCCACACATCAGACTGTCATGGAGCTTTTACATAAATAAGAATTGGTCTCAGTCAGACATGGAAGGGTGAACAGCCCAATAAGGTCTCAGGTGACAAAACAGAGCATAAGAGAGATTCTCAGCGTTCTCTGATAAAAAAATATTCTGTGCAGGTTTTTCATGGTGTCCTCCAGGAACCTTTTCTGCATCTTGACTTCCTGCACAGTGATCGTTTGTTTCCTCCCAGTTGTGATCCGGCTCACATCATCTCCCAAACATAATGACCTGACCTTTCTCTGGAATGCATCGGCGTGCCGGTTCGTGTGCTTCCTTTCAAAGGTGCAAAGGCATTGCCTCTCCAGATGTCGCGTGACGGGTGGATGTTTTTGGCTCAAAATGGCCTCGGCTTCTCATGTGGTGAAGGACAGGAGACCACATGGTGTGCATGAAATGAATAGATTGTATATTTTTTATGGGTTAAAGTATCATTTTGAAAAGTACTAGTTTTCCATCTTTATTTCATGTAACGGGGTTGAGTTGGTCAGCTCCACCATCCCCACCTGACTTTAAAAAAACAACAGAATACAGATATAAAACAATGTGATTACTTGCCTGTTTCTGTACCATGAAGATGGAAATTGTTAAATGATGTCACTTCCTGTTAATGATGGCACATAAAGGGGGGACTGAGCATTTTTATTAGCAGAGTTTGGTTGGTGTGACGGGGTTGAGTATAGACTGAGGGACAGAGGTCAAATTGTGTCATTTTAATCAATAATCATGTATTTATTTGATAAAAATACATCCTCAACAAAACAACACACATCTGTTTACATTAATGGAAGAAGTTGTTAATTATGTGCACATTTTCATATTAATTTCCCAAATAAAAATGATGTCAAACGCCTGGGGGACATGACACAATTCTTAGTGTCAGTTAAAAAATACGATTTTTTTTTTTTATAATAAGGTTTAAATTAATACTATATTTATTTCAATTCATTATACTGGACATTTCAATGTTTATACAAAATCTGTTAACGTTTCATTTCGGTGACCCAATACTTGAAATGTAATATAAAAAGTCAAAGGGACTGAAATATTACCCCAGCCCAAGAATGACCCACTTGTATTCATCACTGAACTGTGTCAACCACAGAAGGTTGGTGGCACTTTAATTGGGGAGGACAAGTAATTGATAATGTCTGGAGAGGAAAAGGATGGAATGGTGTCAAATACATCAAACACATGGTTTCCATGGATTCCCTGCGTTTAATGCCATTCCATTCGCTCCGTTCCAGACATTATTATGAGCCGTCCTCCCCTCAGAAACATCCACTGATGTCAACTTATTTACAGTTGAGTTTTACTCCAGTAAACATGGATTAAACAAGATGAATTGTGTAAACAACAAGGAATTTACTCATTTAAAAAACATCTATAAATCATTTATTTGCATTTGGCCTATAGGTCTACATTTCCTAAGCAGAATGTTAATCAAAGGACTCCTGCTCCATTGATGACCACATGTAACAGGGCAGCCATGTTGGATCATGCAGGATGTTAATAAAAACACTTCTGCTCCACTGATGACCACATGTAACAGGGCAGCCATGTTGGCTCATGCAAGATGTTAATCAAAGGACTCCTGCTCCATTGATGACCACATGTAACAGGGCAGCCATGTTGGCTCATGCAGGATGTTAATCAAAGGACTCCTGCTCCATTGATGACCACATGTAACAGGGCAGCCATGTTGGCTCATGCAGGATGTTAATCAAAGGACTCCTGCTCCATTGATGACCACATGTAACAGGGCAGCCATGTTGGCTCATGCAGGATGTTAATCAAAGGACTCTGCTCCATTGATGACCACATGTAACAGGGCAGCCATGTTGGCTCATGCAAGATGTTAATCAAAGGACTCCTGCTCCATTGATGACCACATGTAACAGGGCAGCCATGTTGGCTCATGCAGGATGTTAATCAAAGCACTTCTGCTCCACTGATGACCACATGTAACAGGGCAGCCATGTTGGCTCATGCAGGATGTTAATCAAAGGACTCCTGCTCCACTGATGACCACATGTAACAGGGCAGCCATGTTGGCTCATGCAGGATGTTAATCAAAGGACTTCTGCTCCACTGATGACCACATGTAACAGGGCAGCCATGTTGGCTCATGCAGGACATTAATAAAAGCACTTCTGCTCCACTGATGACCACATGTAACAGGGCAGCCATGTTGGCTCATGCAGGACATTAATAAAAACACTTCTGCTCCACTGATGACCACATGTAACAGGGCAGCCATGTTGGCTCATGCAGGATGTTAATCAAAGCACTTCTGCTCCACTGATGATGTAACAGGGCAGCCATGTTGGCTCATGCAGGATGTTAATCAAAGCACTTCTGCTCCACTGATGATGTAACAGGGCAGCCATGTTGGCTCATGCAGGATGTTAATCAAAACACTTCTGCTCCACTGATGACCACATGTAACAGGGCAGCCATCTTGGATCATGCAGGATGTTAATCAAAGCACTTCTGCTCCACTGATGACCACATGTAACAGGGCAGCCATGTTGGATCATGCAGGATGTTAATCAAAACACTTCTGCTCCACTGATGATGTAACAGGGCAGCCATGTTGGCTCATGCAGGATGTTAATCAAAGCACTTCTGATCCACTGATGATGTAACAGGGCAGCCATGTTGGCTCATGCAGGATGTTAATAAAAACACTTCTGCTCCACTGATGACCACATGTAACAGGGCAGCCATGTTGGATCATGCAGGATGTTAATCAAAGCACTCCTGCTCCACTGATGACCACATGTAACAGGGCAGCCATGTTGGATCATGCAGGACATTAATAAAAACACTTCTGCTCCACTGATGACCACATGTAACAGGACAGCCATGTTGGATCATGCAGGACATTAATAAAAACACTTCTGCTCCACTGATGACCACATGTAACAGGGCAGCCATGTTGGATCATGCAGAATGTGAATCAAAGCACTTCTGCTCCACTGATGACCACATGTAACAGGGCAGCCATGTTGGATCATGCAGGATGTTAATCAAAGCACTTCTGCTCCACTGATGACCACATGTAACAGGGCAGCCATGTTGGATCATGCAGGATGTTAATAAAAACACTTCTGCTCCACTGATGACCACATGTAACAGGGCAGCCATGTTGGATCATGCAGGATGTTAATCAAAGCACTTCTGCTCCACTGATGACCACATGTAACAGGGCAGCCATGTTGGATCATGCAGGATGTTAATCAAAGCACTTCTGCTCCACTGATGACCACATGTAACAGGGCAGCCATGTTGGATCATGCAGAATGTGAATCAAAGCACTTCTGCTCCACTGATGACCACATGTAACAGGGCAGCCATGTTGGCTCATGCAGGATGTTAATCAAAGGACTCCTGCTCCACTGATGACCACATGTAACAGGGCAGCCATGTTGGCTCATGCAGGACGTTAATCAAAGGACTTCTGCTCCACTGATGACCACATGTAACAGGGCAGCCATGTTGGCTCATGCAGGACATTAATAAAAGCACTTCTGCTCCACTGATGACCACATGTAACAGGGCAGCCATGTTGGCTCATGCAGGACATTAATAAAAACACTTCTGCTCCACTGATGACCACATGTAACAGGGCAGCCATGTTGGCTCATGCAGGATGTTAATCAAAGCACTTCTGCTCCACTGATGATGTAACAGGGCAGCCATGTTGGCTCATGCAGGATGTTAATCAAAGCACTTCTGCTCCACTGATGATGTAACAGGGCAGCCATGTTGGCTCATGCAGGATGTTAATCAAAACACTTCTGCTCCACTGATGACCACATGTAACAGGGCAGCCATCTTGGATCATGCAGGATGTTAATCAAAGCACTTCTGCTCCACTGATGACCACATGTAACAGGGCAGCCATGTTGGATCATGCAGGATGTTAATCAAAACACTTCTGCTCCACTGATGATGTAACAGGGCAGCCATGTTGGCTCATGCAGGATGTTAATCAAAGCACTTCTGATCCACTGATGATGTAACAGGGCAGCCATGTTGGCTCATGCAGGATGTTAATAAAAACACTTCTGCTCCACTGATGACCACATGTAACAGGGCAGCCATGTTGGATCATGCAGGATGTTAATCAAAGGACTCCTGCTCCACTGATGACCACATGTAACAGGGCAGCCATGTTGGATCATGCAGGACATTAATAAAAACACTTCTGCTCCACTGATGACCACATGTAACAGGGCAGCCATGTTGGATCATGCAGAATGTGAATCAAAGCACTTCTGCTCCACTGATGACCACATGTAACAGGGCAGCCATGTTGGATCATGCAGGATGTTAATCAAAGCACTTCTGCTCCACTGATGACCACATGTAACAGGGCAGCCATGTTGGCTCATGCAGGATGTTAATAAAAACACTTCTGCTCCACTGATGACCACATGTAACAGGGCAGCCATGTTGGATCATGCAGGATGTTAATCAAAACACTTCTGCTCCACTGATGACCACATGTAACAGGGCAGCCATGTTGGCTCATGCAGGATGTTAATCAAAAGCACTTCTGCTCCACTGATGACCACATGTAACAGGGCAGCCATGTTGGATCATGCAGAATGTGAATCAAAGCACTTCTGCTCCACTGATGACCACATGTAACAGGGCAGCCATGTTGGATCATGCAGGATGTTAATCAAAGCACTTCTGCTCCACTGATGACCACATGTAACAGGGCAGCCATCTTGGATCATGCAGGATGTTAATCAAAGCACTTCTGCTCCACTGATGACCACATGTAACAGGGCAGCCATGTTGGATCATGCAGGATGTTAATCAAAGCACTTCTGCTCCACTGATGATGTAACAGGGCAGCCATGTTGGCTCATGCAGGATGTTAATCAAAGCACTTCTGCTCCACTGATGATGTAACAGGGCAGCCATGTTGGCTCATGCAGGATGTTAATAAAAACACTTCTGCTCCACTGATGACCACATGTAACAGGGCAGCCATGTTGGATCATGCAGGATGTTAATCAAAGGACTCCTGCTCCACTGATGACCACATGTAACAGGGCAGCCATGTTGGATCATGCAGGACATTAATAAAAACACTTCTGCTCCACTGATGACCACATGTAACAGGGCAGCCATGTTGGCTCATGCAGGATGTTAATAAAAACACTTCTGCTCCACTGATGACCACATGTAACAGGGCAGCCATGTTGGATCATGCAGAATGTGAATCAAAGCACCTCTGCTCCACTAATGACCACATGTAACAGGGCAGCCATGTTGGCTCATGCAGAATGTTAATCAAAGCACTCCTGCTCCACTGATGACCACATGTAACAGGGCAGCCATGTTGGCTCATGCAGAATGTGAATCAAAGCACTCCTGCTCCACTGATGACCACATGTAACAGGGCAGCCATGTTGGATCATGCAGGATGTTAATCAAAACACTTCTGCTCCACTGATGACCACATGTTACAGGGCAGACATGTTGGATCATGCAGGATGTTAATCAAAGCACTTCTGCTCCACTGATGACCACATGTAACAGGGCAGCCATGTTGGATCATGCAGGATGTTAATCAAAGTACTCCTGCTCCACTGATGGCCACATGTAACAGGGCAGCCATGTTGGATCATGCAGGATGTTAATCAAAGCACTTCTGCTCCACTGATGATGTAACAGGGCAGCCATGTTGGCTCATGCAGGATGTTAATCAAAGCACTTCTGCTCCACTGATGATGTAACAGGGCAGCCATGTTGGATCATGCAGAATGTGAATCAAAGCACTTCTGCTCCACTGATGACCACATGTAACAGGGCAGCCATGTTGGATCATGCAGGATGTTAATCAAAGCACTTCTGCTCCACTGATGACCACATGTAACAGGGCAGCCATGTTGGCTCATGCAGGACATTAATAAAATCACTTCTGCTCCACTGATGACCACATGTAACAGGGCAGCCATGTTGGATCATGCAGAATGTTATTCAATTCATAATACAGACAGTAGGAAGAAGCAGGAGTTAAACTGGTCAAACAAGTTGTAGGAGACATTTGGGCCAAACCTCTACAGATGTTGTGTGGTTTTTAGCTGTTCTGTCTTTGTATATAACATTTAATTTGTACACTAGAGGGCACTATATGGGTCAAATGTGTATAGGACAGGCTACAGTAAATATATATATATATACACATCACAGGAGGTTGGTGGCACCTTAATTGGGGATCACGGGACCATGGTAATGGCTGGAGTGAAACGAGTAGAGTGGAATCAAATACCATTCACTCAATTCTCTCCATTCCAGACATTATAAGCTGTGCTCCCCTCAGCAGCTTCCTGTGATATATGAACACCTGCAATCCTACTGGTGCTCGAGTGGCTATTAAGAACTTTTTACCTGGTCAGCCAAGACACATTGTTATAATCGGAGTCATCGCTAAGTACGTTTACGGATTAATGCGTATTCTTGTATTGATCTCAAGAGACATTTCATCGTTAAAGTCAGAGACCACTTTTCAAATGTTCAATATTTCCCACCATCCTTCTTTCTATAATGCAGACTATATGTGAAAGGATGGCTGCCATGGGACTAAGTCTCAAATGTTGTCAGGGGCTGGTATTTAACGCCTGATGTTTTGGACTTGTAGAGCATCACTCCGCACAGCATGGCAACGGCTGCTACGATACACCCAACCATCAACCCCATGTTCACGTTGGTCACTGGAAAGACAAGAAAACACACAAACACCTTTTTTTTAACACAGACACTATTTGTGAAACAAAAAAACACCTGTTTATGCAGAGATGTTATTTCCTGTTGAAAAATTCCACTGTCGAGGTCCTTCCTAAATGAGTAGTCATTTAGCAGACTCTCTCTTAACCAGAGCAACTTACACTAGTGGTTCATCCTCATGGATTTTCTTCTTAATGGTCCCTTGTGGGATATGAACCCACAACCCTGGCATACCAACTGAGCTACAGAGGACCATTGATAATATACTGTAATATACTGTATCGTCAACAACACAACAACATTTGATTTGTCGCTCATCTAAAGCCACAGCCATTTCCCTCAGGGTTAGCTTACCTGAGCTCTCTGAACTCTTTCTCAGGCGCAAAGGACCCTGGGAGATGTGGCGTTTGGCCGTTTGCATGGCGGCCTCTCTCTTGCGGTGGTGGTGGTGGTGACCAGCAGGCTGGGGGGAGGTGGAGTTGACGCAGCCCTGGGCACACCGGGTGTTGGGGTTCCCAGCCTCACACAGGATCACTGAACAGCTGATGTACACCTATAGCCAGAGGGTTCAAAGGTCACTGAACAGCTGATGTACACCTATAGCCAGAGGGTTCAAAGGTCACTGAACAGCTGATGTACACCTATAGCCAGAGGGTTCAAAGGTCACTGAACAGCTGATGTACACCTATAGCCAGAGGGTTCAAAGGTCACTGAACAGCTGATGTACACCTATAGCCTGAGGGTTCAAAGGTCACTGAACAGCTGATGTACACCTATAGCCAGAGGGTTCAAAGGTCACTGAACAGCTGATGTACACCTATAGCCAGAGGGTTCAAAGGTCACTGAACAGCTGATGTACACCTATAGTCAGAGAGTTTAAAGGTCACTGAACTGAGAGGATATAACCCTTGATGTGATCCTTGAATGATGCAGCAATCTGCCCCCATTTACCTGGTCATGCATTCCGATGAATTTGAAAGCTTCCATTCCGAACTGGAAATGCCTCTGGTGACGCGGTGAGAAGATTTGAACCGTCTCGTCCACAATGCACCTGGTAAAAAAACACACAGGTAAAACCCAGAGTACAGTAAATATGTAAAGTACATACAGTAAGTGCAGTATAACAATCTTTTAGTCTGGAATATTCCCCAGCATCTATTATCATCTCACAGTACTGACAAGTGTCCACCCTGAGGTTGATGAATGCCTCAGTGTTTATATTTTAATATATATGTGTGTGTGTGTTTCCTTGCTCTAATCACCATTACTATTATTATCATTTTGAATGTTATTGGTGATGTATTTATCTCACTTTGCTTTACCAACAGGAGCCTTGCTACTCATGCTAATAAAGCTGATCTGAATCTGTGTGCTCAGTCTCACCCGTTTTCTATGATGGGGTAGGTGGGATGGTAGTCGGGGTTGTCGTACGGCGCCGCTCTGCAGGACTCCACGAAGAGCTCAGTGTTGTTCACAGTGGACACGGCCTCGATGTCCATGTAGATCATCTGCTTCACCTCCACGTCTATCGGGTAGTCACGGGGATCCACCATGTTGGCGAACTGGCTGGTCTGGTAGAACTCGAACTGATAGGTGAACGTGCCGAAGCCTTTCTCCAGCACCGTGATGCTGTCCCTGTGTGCAGTGAAGCCCAGGGACACGTTGCCACGTTTGGCGTACTGGCAGTAGAACTGAAACTCCACCTGGTGGTGCCTGGTGATGATGTCGTTGGGGTTGTCGAAGGTGGTGATTTGGTTCTTGAAGATGAGGTTGTCGTCGTCCTCCTGGATTGAGAGAGATGGAGAGGAAAATCATCTAGACAGTTACATTTGTGCGCACTGAACTTTACACACATTACCAAGATCAATCGTTTCAGTTTTGATATTGCCGTGAACCTCTTGGGGTTATGAGTGAGCATGTTGGTTTCTCTTTTGATGCAAAACTGTTCTGAGGGAATATCTTCCCACAGACAGCATAAATCCACCCCTCACCAAAACACTACATCTTGACCGTCTCTCTGAGGAAACCAATTCAAGATCTGTCAGCCAAGCTGGTGCCTTGGGGTGAATATCCCCTCGAACCAGGTTCAATATAGAGAACGCAGACAGACACACAGGAGTGAATGGGTCTCACACAAAGAGGAATACTGTACATGTGTCATCCCACTATAATATTGACATCTTGGAGGCCTCACCTCTATCTGAGTGCCACAGGCATTGAGGGGGATGACTCCAATGATGTGGGTGCTGTTAGAGAGGCGTTGCAGGTCGCAGGCAGAGTTACTGGGATCGTTGAGGCGGAGGTGGTCCTCGTGAATTTCAGTAACAGAGGACTTCTCCACTTCTACCGTCATCTTGGTCTCGTCACACACCACCTTGGCTTTGACTGTCACGGGAGATATTTTCTTATTGTTGTATTTCTTCCTATCTTTTGCATAAATGTCTTAATCAAAACAATCCGACTGTGACCCATGATTTGAGTTGGTTGGGCTCATTTCGAGTTTCATTTTTATCTTTCCTTCATGTTTGGTGATTTCAGATGTGTTGTCTAGGTATAGTATGTATCATACAGTATACACAGCTTCATCTGTTATCAAAGTGCACAATTATACAATCACACGCCACACCATATTGTCCAATCACACGCCACTGCATATTGTCCAATCACACGCCACAGCATATTGTCCAATCACACACCACAGCACATAGTCCAATCACACACCACACCATATTGTCCAATCACACACCAGAGCATATTGTCCAATCACACACCACAGCATATTGATAGTGGAAGAATGTACAAACCCTTTCTGCGTCCGACCTCCACCACAACACACCTCATCTCAGATTGATAGACACTAGATCTGAAAGTGTTAGAGAAGATCAGGGTGAACAATGGCACAATATTATTATTACATGTATTATTAGTCTCTCTCGCTCATGTGAAATTAAATATCATAAAAAGAGGAAACTCCAGAGGGAAGTAGCACAACATACAGGAAGTAGCAGAACGCACAGGAAGTAGCAGAACGCACAGGAAGTAGCAGAACATACAGGAAGTAGCAGAACACACAGGAAGTAGCAGAACACACAGGAAGTAGCAGAACATACAGGAAGTAAAAGAACATACAGGAAGTAGCAGAACATACAGGAAGTAGTAGGACATACAGGAAGTAGCAGGACGTACAGGAAGTAGCAGAACATACAGCAAGTAGCAGAACACACAGCAAGTAGAAGAACATACAGGAAGTAGAAGAACATACAGGAAGTAGCAGAACATACAGGAAGTAGCAGAACATACCGGAAGTAGTATAACGTAAAAGAAGTAGCAGAACACACAGGAAGTAGCAGAACATACAGGAAGTAGAAGAACGTACAGGAAGTAGCAGAACATACAGGAAGTAGCAGAACACACAGGAAGTAGCAGAATGTACAGGAAGTAGAAGAACATACAGGAAGTAGCAGAACACACAGGAAGTAGCAGAACACACAGGAAGTAGCAGAATATACAGGAAGTAGCAGCACATACAGGAAGTAGCAGAACACACAGGAAGTAGCAGAACGTACAGGGAGTAGCAGAACGTACAGGAAGTCACAGAACATACAGGAAGTAGCAGAACATACAGGAAGTAGTAGAACATACAGGAAGTAGCAGAACGTACAGGAAGTAGAAGAGCAGTTCTGGTGATGTTTCTAGCATTATAAAACATAAGACCTACCCAGAAAGCCCCTCAGTGATGAAGCAAATGGGGAAATACTCCCCCAGATTGTCCCGGATGGGTGTCCACCGGATGACAAACTCCCCCTGGGTAGTCATGTGATTGGTGATGTTCAGAGGTCCACTGACAATGACATCATTAATCCTAGAAAGGAGATAAAACGGAAAAGGTAAATGCTAAGTGGGATCCTCGGATGACCCAACCCTGAATCCGAACCCTAACCTTAACCTCTCCCCTAACTTAAACTACTGTACACATCAATGATGTCGCTCTTGCTGCTGAGGATTCTCTGATCCACCTCTACCCAGACGATACCATTCTGTATACTCCTGGACCCGTCTTTGGACTCTGTATTAACTAACCTCCAGATGAGCTTCAACGCCATACAACTCTCCTTTGGTGGCCTCCACCTGCTCTTAAGAAACTCTGGGGGCGCTATATCATTTTTGGATAAAAAGACGTGCCCGTTTTAAGCGCAATATTTTGTCACAAAAAGATGCTCGACTATGCATATAATTGGTAGCTTTGGAAAGAAAACACTCTGACGTTTCCAGAACTACAAAGATATTTTCTGTGCGTGCCCTAGAATGTGAGCTACAGGCAAAACCAAGATGAAACGGCATCCAGGAAATGAGCAGGATTTTTGAGGCTCCGTTTTCCATTGTCTCCTTATATGGCTGTGAATGCGAGAGGAGTGAGTCAGCACTTTCTGTCGTTTCCCCAAGGTGTCTGCAGCATTGTGACGTATTTGTAGGCATATCATTGGAAGATTGACCATAAGAGACCACATTTACCAGGTGTCCGCCTGGTGTCCTGCGCCGAAAATGGTGCGCAAAAGTCAGCTGCAAGTATTTTTCCACAGAATTCAGAGAAGAATGCAGGCTTCCACGAACGATATATCAATGAAGAGATATGTGAAAAAACACCTTGAGGATTGATTCCAAACAACGTTTGCCATGTTTCGGTCGATATTATGGAGTTAATTCGGAAAAAGTTTGACGTTGTAGGTGACTGAATTTTCGGTTCGTTTCGGTAGCCAAATGTGATGTACAAAACGGAGCGATTTCTCCTACACAAAGACGCTTTCAGGAAAAACTGCACATTTGCTATGTAACTGAGAGTCTCCTCATTGAAAACATCCGAAGCTCTTCGAAGGTAAATGATTTTATTTATTTGGTTATCTGGTTTTTGTGAAAATGTTGCGTGCTAAATGCTACTCAAAATGCTAAGCTAGCTTAGCATACTCTTACACAAATTAGTGAATTGCTATGGTTCAAAAGCATATTTTGAAAATCTGAGATGACAGTGTTGATAAGAAAAGGCTAAGCTTGAGAGTAGGCGCATTATTTTCATTTTATTTGCGATTTTCAGAAATCGTTAACGTTGCGTTATGCTAATGAGCCTGAGGCTTTAGTCACGATCCCGGATCCGGGATGGGGAGTTTCAAGAAGTTAAATGCAAGTAAAACTAAGTGCATGCTCTTCAACCGATCGCTACCAGCACCTGCCCACCCGTCCAGCATCACTACTCTGGACGGTTCTGACTTAGAATATGTGGACATCTTCAAATACCTAGGTGTCTGGTTAGACTGTGAACTGTCCTTCCAGACTCACATAAAGCATCTCCAATCCAAAATGAAATCTATAATCAGCTTCCTATTTCGCAACAAAGCATCCTTCACTCATGCTGCCAACCACTGCGACCTGTATGCCCTCATTGGCTGGCCCTCGTTTCATATTTGTCGCCAAACCCACTGGCTCCAGGTCATCTATAAGTCTCTGCTAGGTAAAGCCCCGCCTTATCT
The DNA here is from genome assembly GCF_036934945.1 of Oncorhynchus masou masou. Lineage (NCBI taxonomy): Eukaryota > Metazoa > Chordata > Actinopteri > Salmoniformes > Salmonidae > Oncorhynchus > Oncorhynchus masou. The sequence continues at coordinate 27,758 of NW_027001609.1, forward strand.
CAGCTCACTGGTCACCATAGCAGCACCCACCCGTAGCACGCGCTCCAGCAGGTATATTTCCCTGGTCACCCCCAAAGCCAATTCCTCCTTTGGCCGCCTTTCCTTCCAGTTCTCTGCTGCCAATGACTGGAACGAATTGCAAAAATCACTGAAGCTGAAGACCCATATCTCCCTCACTAACTTTAAGCACCAGCTGTCAGAGCAGCTCACAGATCACTGCACCTTTACACAGCCCATCTGTAAATAGCCCACCCAACTACCTCATCCCCATACGGATATTCATTTCTTGCCCCTTTGCACCCCAGCATCTCTACTTGCACAATCATCTTCTGCACATCTATTAATCCAGTCTCTATCACTCCAGTGTTTAATTGCTATATTGTAATTACTTCACCACCATGGCCTATTTATTGCCTTACAGACTTTTTTATTGTGTTTTTGACTGCATGTTTTGTTTATTCCATGTGTTGTTTGTGTTGCATTGTTTTGCTTTATCTTGGCCAGGTCGCAGTTGTAATTGAGAACTTGTTCTCAACTCGCCTACCTTGTTAAATAAAAGGTGAAATATATGTATATTTTTATTTAAAAAAAAACTTTACCTAACCTTAACCCTTTACCTTAACCGTTTTTAAATTGCAATTTATGTGGGGTGACATCAGAGTTGGACGTCACAAGCATCTCACTTAGCAAAGAGACAGCCACACCAATCCAGATCATTCACAGAAAATACAATATACTCTTAATTGGAAAACTCTTGGTTTTCTTAGAACTTTTGGTGAACTTATACAGTAGGGTGACATAAGCAAAATAATTGATTGCAGAAGAAAATATTTGTAATCGCTGAAAAAGTACTACAGGTGATAACATTTTTAGATATAGCCAGGATGTGTTGTTAAAATCAGGACTAAACTGTTACAGCCAGGATGTGCTGTTAAAATCAGGACTAAACTGTTACAGCCAGGATGCACTGTTATAGCCAGGATGCACTGTTATAGCCAGGATGCACTGTTACAGCCAGGATGCACTGTTACAGCCAGGACTGCACTGTTATAGCCAGGATTCATTGTTACAGCCAGGATGCACTGTTACAGCCAGGATGCATTGTTACAGCCAGAATGGACTGTAACAGCCAGGATGCATTGTTACAGCCAGGACGGACTGTTACAGCCAGGATGACCTGTTACAGCCAGGACGGACTGTTACAGCCAGGACGGACTGTTACAGCCAGGATGCATTGTTACAGCCAGGACGGACTGTTACATCCAGGATGACCTGTTACAGCCAGGACGGACTGTTACAGCCAGGACAGACTGTTACAGCCAGGATCTATTGTTAAAATCAGGACTAAACTGTTACATCCAGGATCTATTGTTAAAATCAGGACTAAACCGTTACAGCCAGGATGACCTGTTGCAGCCAGGACGCACTGTTACAGCCAGGATGACCTGTTACAGCCAGGACGGACCGTTACAGCCAGGACAGACTGTTACAGCCAGGATCTATTGTTAAAATCAGGACTAAACCGTTACAGCCAGGATGACCTGTTGCAGCCAGGACGCACTGTTACAGCCAGGATGACCTGTTACAGCCAGGACGGACCGTTACAGCCAGGACAGACTGTTACAGCCAGGATCTATTGTTAAAATCAGGACTAAACTGTTACATCCAGGATCTATTGTTAAAATCAGGACTAAACCGTTACAGCCAGGATGACCTGTTGCAGCCAGGACGCACTGTTACAGCCAGGATGACCTGTTACAGCCAGGACGCACTGTTACAGCCAGGATGACCTGTTACAACCAGGATGCATTGTTACAGCCAGGATGACCTGTTACAGCCAGGACGGACTGTTACAGCCAGGACGGACTGTTACAGCCAGGATGACCTGTTACAGCCAGGACGGACTGTTACATCCAGGACGGACTGTTACAGCCAGGACGGACTGTTACAGCCAGGATCTATTGTTAAAATCAGGACTAAACTGTTACAGCCAGGATGACCTGTTGCAGCCAGGACGCACTGTTACAGCCAGGATGACCTGTTACAACCAGGAGTTCAAGCACTAGAAATATAATCCTGGGTACAATACTGTATTATAGACTATCATGTCTCTTACGTTGAGTGTGTAGCCTCGGCCTTGACCCTGAACTCCAGCTCTTTGTTGACCTCGGCGTGGAGATGTTCTCCGTTGTGTGGTGTCGGCTGCACGAACCTGGGCAGGTACATACCCTCATCGCAGGACGGAACACTAGAGTCCACTGAAGTGGAAAAGAACACAAACGTACACAAGTAAAGGCCAATACTTCACAAATAAATGCCATGTTTGATGTTGTTTATAGAATAAATATGTCCAATCCTCCATCCAGGGGGAGGCAGGTAGCCTAGTGGTTAGAGCGTTGGGCCAGGGGGTGGCAGGTAGCCTAGTGGTTAGAGTGTTGGGCCAGGGGGTGGTTGTATAGTGGGCCAGGGGGTGGTGGTAGTGGGCCAGGGGGAGGTGGTAGTGGGCCAGGGGGTGGCAGGTAGCCTAGTGGTTAGAGCGTTGGGCCAGGGGGTGGTTGTAGTGGGCCAGGGGGTGGCAGGTAGCCTAGTGGTTAGAGCGTTGGGCCAGGGGGTGGCAGGTAGCCTAGTGGTTAGAGCGTTGGGCCAGGGGGTGGCAGGTAGCCTAGTGGTTAGAGCGTTGGGCCAGGGGGTGGTTGTAGTGGGCCAGGGGGTGGTGGTAGTGGGCCAGGGGTGGTGGTAGTGGGCCAGGGGTGGTTGTAGTGGGCCAGGGGTGGTTGTAGTGGGCCAGGGGTGGCAGGTAGCCTAGTGGTTAGAGCGTTGGGCCAGTGGGTGGTTGTAGTGGGCCAGGGGTGGTGGTAGTGGGCCAGGGGGTGGTGGTAGTGGGCCAGGGGGTGGCAGGTAGCCTAGTGGTTAGAGCGTTGGGCCAGGGGTGGTTGTAGTGGGCCAGGGGGTGGTGGTAGTGGGCCAGGGGGTGGCAGGTAGCCTAGTGGTTAGAGCGTTGGGCCAGGGGGTGGTTGTAGTGGGCCAGGGGGTGGTGGTAGTGGGCCAGGGGGTGACAGGTAGCCTAGTGGTTAGAGCGTTGGGCCAGGGGGTGGTTGTAGTGGGCCAGGGGGTGGTTGTAGTGCGCCAGGGGTGGCAGGTAGCCTAGTGGTTAGAGCGTTGGGCCAGGGGTGGTTGTAGTGGGCCAGGGGTGGTGGTAGTGGGCCAGGGGGTGGTGGTAGTGGGCCAGGGGGTGGCAGGTAGCCTAGTGGTTAGAGCGTTGGGCCAGGGGTGGTTGTGGGGTGGCAGGTAGCCTAGTGGTTAGAGCGTTGGGCCAGGGGGTGGTTGTAGTGGGCCAGGGGGTGGTTGTAGTGGGCCAGGGGGTGGCAGGTAGCCTAGTGGTTAGAGCGTTGGGCCAGGGGGTGGTTGTAGTGGGCCAGGGGTGGTGGTAGTGGGCCAGGGGTGGCAGGTAGCCTAGTGGTTAGAGCGTTGGGCCAGGGGTGGTGGTAGTGGGCCAGGGGGTGGTGGTAGTGGGCCAGGGGTTGGTTGTTGTGGGCCAGGGGGTGGTGGTAGTGGGCCAGGGGATGGTTGTAGTGGGCCAGGGGGTGGCATGTAGCCTAGTGGTTAGAACGTTGGGCCAGTAACCAAAAAGTTGCCCTGTTTAATCCCCGAGCTGATTTGCCTAGTTAAATAGGCAAAGGTTCAATAAAAATAAAAAATCCAATGCATTGTTAACCATCAGAAGAGGAGTCTCTCACCCAGAAGAGAGAACTGCAGAGGGAGTTTGCTGAGGGGAGCAGTGGAGGGATACAGGCTTCCTGGGGTGGTGGTGGTCCAGGTGGTGGTGGTAGTGGGCCTGGTGGTGGTGGTAGTGGGCCTAGTGGTGGTGGTAGTGGGCCAGGGGGTGGTGGTTGTAGTGGGCCAGGGGGTGGTGGTAGTAGTGGGCCAGGGGGTGATGGTAGTAGTGGGCCAGGGGGTGGTGGTAGTAGTGGGCCAGGGGTGGTGGTAGTAGTGGGCCATGGGGTGGTGGTAGTAGTGGGCCAGGGGTGGTGGTAGTAGTGGGCCAGGGGGTGGTGGTAGTAGTGGGCCATGGGGTGGTGGTAGTAGTGGGCCAGGGGGTGGTGGTAGTAGTGGGCCATGGGGTGGTGGTTGTAGTGGGCCAGGGGGTGGTGGTTGTAGTGGGCCAGGGGGTGGTGGTTGTAGTGGGCCAGGGGGTGGTAGTGGGCCAGGGGGTGGTGGTAGTGGGCCAGGGGGTGGTAGTGGGCGGGGTGTTGGTGGTGGTAGTGGGCCAGGGGGTGGTTGTAGTGGGCCTGGTGGTGGTAGTGGGCGGGGTGTTGGTGGTGGTAGTGGGCCAGGGGGTGGTTGTAGTGGGCCAGGGGGTGGTGGTAGTGGGCCTGGTGGTGGTAGTGGGCGGGGTGTTGGTGGTGGTAGTGGGCCAGGGGGTGGTTGTAGTGGGCCTGGTGGTGGTAGTGGGCGGGGTGTTGGTGGTGGTAGTGGGCCAGGGGGTGGTTGTAGTGGGCCAGGGGGTGGTGGTAGTGGGCCTGGTGGTGGTAGTGGGCGGGGTGGTGGTGGTTGTAGTGGGCCAGGGGGTGGTGGTAGTGGGCCAGGGGGTGGCAGGTAGCCTAGTGGTTAGAGCGTTGGGCCAGGGGGTGGTTGTAGTGGGCCAGGGGGTGGTGGTAGTGGGCCAGGGGGTGGCAGGTAGCCTAGTGGTTAGAGCGTTGGGCCAGGGGTGGTTGTAGTGGGCCAGGGGTGGTGGTAGTGGGCCAGGGGGTGACAGGTAGCCTAGTGGTTAGAGCGTTGGGCCAGGGGGTGGTTGTAGTGGGCCAGGGGGTGGTTGTAGTGCGCCAGGGGGTGGCAGGTAGCCTAGTGGTTAGAGCGTTGGGCCAGGGGTGGTTGTAGTGGGCCAGGGGGTGGTGGTAGTGGGCCAGGGGTGGTGGTAGTGGGCCAGGGGGTGGCAGGTAGCCTAGTGGTTAGAGCGTTGGGCCAGGGGGTGGTTGTGGGGTGGCAGGTAGCCTAGTGGTTAGAGCGTTGGGCCAGGGGGGTGGTTGTAGTGGGCCAGGGGTGGTTGTAGTGGGCCAGGGGGTGGCAGGTAGCCTAGTGGTTAGAGCGTTGGGCCAGGGGGTGGTTGTAGTGGGCCAGGGGGTGGTGGTAGTGGGCCAGGGGTGGCAGGTAGCCTAGTGGTTAGAGCGTTGGGCCAGGGGGTGGTGGTAGGGGGGTGGTGGTAGTGGGCC
>NW_027001609.1:33467-68467 GCF_036934945.1 Oncorhynchus masou masou
GTCTATAGTCCAATGGGTATAGTCTATAGTCCAATGGGTATAGTCTATAGTCCAATGGGTATGTCTATAGTCCAATAGGTAGTCCAATGGGTATGGTCTATAGTCCAATGGGTATAGTCTATAGTCCAATAGGTATAGTCTATAGTCCAATAGGGTATAGTCTATAGTCCAATGGGTATAGTCTATAGTCCAATGGGTTAGTCTATAGTCAATAGGTTTATTCCAGTAGTCACAAATAGAAGAAGAAACCAGAAATATGTCATGAAAATGCAGGTGAGGTGGCAAACCTGATAAGGGCTCACAACTCACCTAACTGGCATTAAAATGATTTTAAAGTTGCAGTATGTACCTGACCGACCCAAACCAAATTCACATAGAACAGATCTACAGTTTCTTAGACAATTTTTTCTACGTGTGGTATTTCTATGCTCCCCGTTCTTAAGTTTTGGTTTTGCATCTTTTACTTTGGGTTTTGTACAGCAGCTTCAAACAGCTGAAAATACAACCGTTTGTGGTTATGGGAAATATATTTCAGTGGTCTAGATGGTACGATGAGTCTCGACACCACACTTGTTTGTTTTGTCACAGAAACTGAAATTAGGCGAACTATTTGAATTTCAGCAATCAGTAAATGGGGGGGGGGTGATTTCTGCATAGTGCATCTTTAATGATTACATTTTGATAATGACATTTTGATGGAACAAAGGTCATACTTTCCTGACTCATAACTGGTTCTGGAAAATAATAGTCTAGAAGTAACACTGTTTCCTGCTGTAGAACCTTTAGATCAGTTTCAGTGTTTGAATGTTAAGATGTGTGTCCAAGTCAAATGATTTTATTTCTTTTTGTGTTTCAGATCTTACATATCTTTTGATATCCTCCGACGGATTCTGATGAACTATTTCAAATATGACGTGTTCTACTGCATGAACATTACTGACATAGATGACAAGGTAACCAGCAGTGGTACAAAACAACACGTCTCGCCCTTCTGTCGTGAAAACTAAACCGTTGGCTGAATGGTTAGCGATCATTTGTCTGTGTGTCAGATCATCAGGCGGGCCAGACAGAACTACCTTCTGGAACAGTACAGAGAGAAGAAGCCAGCGGCTGCCCAGGTACTGCAGGATGTCCTTAGTGCCAGAGGGGTAAGACATCAAACTCTTTATAGTGTCTAGAAAGTTCATGACATAGGAATCCGTCATTATTTACAGGTGTGGCTACGTGATTGGTCAACTGGGGAACAGTGGCATGTCCTGGGCATACTCTCAGGTTCTAAAGTTCACCCCTGTAATGGGGGGGTGAGAATGAACCGTCCCATATATATATAGAGAGAGTGGTGAACTTGTGCGCTGGATGCCACATTACCACCTCTAACATCCCATTCACTCCATATCATTTGCAGCCCTTCCAGGCCAAGCTGGCCGAGACCACAGACCCAGACAAGAAACAGATGCTGGAGAGGCTGGACTCTGCCGTCGCTGCTGCTCTGGGACCCTGCAGGGGCGGTGGAGAGCAAGGCTGGGGAGGCTGACATACAACGCCTGGCTCAGGTAAGATCTCCTCCCTGCTGTACAACATGAGTCTCTACGGTTCCTGACGAGTCTAATACACTTCCAGAGGTTTGGACTGAGTTACCTAGTCAAGTCACATTTGATTGTCTCGACCCAGTCGAGGGGAGGACGGCTCATGATAATGGCCCGGAACGGAGCACATGGAATGGCATCAAACACCTGGAAACCATGGAAACCAGGTGTTTGATGTATTTGATACCATTCCACTGATTCCGCTCCAGTCATTACCACGAGCCTGTCCTCCCTGATTAAGGTGACACCAACCTCCCGTGCGACGCACTTTATGAAAAAGAACACCAGAGACAAACGAAGTCAAATGTGTTCTTTTGGTTCTTTTTGAAGGTGTTACTGGAGAAGGCCAAAGACCTGCTGTCTGATTGGTTGGATGCTCAATTTGGCAGTCAGGTGACCGAGAACTCCATCTTCTCTCTTCTTCCAAAGTTCTGGGAAGGGGAGTACCACAACGACATGGACGCCTTGAATGTAGGTGGAAACACACACAACCCATATTTTATCATTCATATAACATTTATATTTATAATAAATTGTTCATTGTATTTTACTATGAACTTTTCTAGTGTCAATGCTCATTATCAGATGAGTCATCTTGAATGTCGGTGGAAGCACACAACTATTATGTCACATGACCTGAATTGTAACCTTTTTATTTTATTCAAGGTGTTTTTATCAAACTGTCCTCTTTTCCTTTTTATGTCAGGTGGTTCAGCACCATCCTCAGATAATGTCTTCTCATTTCTGGATAAGAGTTAAAACACAGGATCAAATCTTATGTCACACGATTATGCAAAAACACAGGGCCCTATCTCATAAACCATACAGTATTTTAGCAGTAATATAACATGAATATTTGTAATTGTTAATCATATTCTACTATTAAAATGACTACATTTCTAGTGCCAATCTGATGATGGTTGTTAAAATGACTGATTCCCCCACCTGTTCTGTGTGCAACCCCCCAGGTCCTTCCCCAGACGTACTCACCCGCGTCAGCGAGTACTGCCCAGAGATCGTGGACTTTGTGAAGAAGATCCTAGACAATGGCTTCGGGTAAGGGAGAGATGGTCTCTGTTATCATTCAGGCCCCCCTCCTCTAATTAGTTTTAAAACAACTCTCAGTTCATCCTTGTATCTCTGTCGGCTTCTTTTGATTTTCCCGTCGGCAGGTACGAGTCCAACGGTTCAGTTTATTTTGACACAGCCAAGTTTGCCACCAGCCAGAAGCACGCGTACGGCAAGCTGGTACCTGAGGCGGTCGGTGACATGAAAGCTCTGCAGGAGGGAGAGGGTAATAATATCGATCATTTATAAAGAGCTTTTAAAAAAAAAACACAAAGTGCTACAATGTATGTGAGTTATTGGTCGTCCCTGTGTCCTGCAGGAGATCTGAGTGTCTCAGCAGACCAGCTCAGTGAGAAGAGGTCGCAGAATGACTTTGCCCTGTGGAAGGCCTCTAAGCCGGGGGAGCCGTCCTGGGACTCACCCTGGGGAAAGGGTCGGCCTGGCTGGCATATCGAATGTTCCGCTATGGCTGGTTCCATCTTGGGAGAGTCCATGGACATCCACGGGGGAGGGTTTGACCTCCGATTCCCCCATCACGATAATGAGTTGGCTCAGTCCGAGGTAAGGGTTTTGCCTCAAGTAATCTGTTTCTATGACATGGACAGGGTTCTGTTTGTGCACTCGAAGTGTGCACTTGTTCACTCCCCCTCTAGGATTTGAAAGCATTGGCCTATAGTAGCAGCAAAGTCCACAAGGGCGAGTGAATGAGTGTACACTTCAGGGGAGAAGGGTAGGGAATTGGAATGTAACCGTAGTATTCAAGTTGAACAACAAGCAGGATACCTGTCCACGCAGGCTTACTTTGAAAACGACCACTGGGTTCGCTACTTCCTGCACACTGGTCACCTGACCATCGCAGGCTGCAAGATGTCCAAATCTCTCAAGAACTTCATCACCATCAAGGATGCCCTGGCAAAGAACACAGGTGAAGAAACTTCTCAGTAGCCATTAAAACAATAGCATTATGTTAATGTGGGTGTCAGGAGTGTGTGTGTGTGTGTGTGTGTGTGTGTGTGTGTGTGTGTGTGTGTGTGTGTGTGTGTGGCGTCTGCGTGCAAGCTAACAGCTGTTCTCTGTGTGTTCCCCTCAGCTCGGCAGCTCCGTCTAGCCTTCCTGATGCATTCCTGGAAGGACACCCTGGATTACTCCTCCAACACCATGGAGTCGGCTGTCCACTACGAGAAATTCCTGAATGTAAGTGATAATATAGCCCAGAGGTACTTCTCTCTAGTCTTAAACAGGTAGGTCAACATTTTGGTCCTTTTATGTCTCTTGTGTGTAGTTTGAAGGTAGTTTCTGGAGCCCAGGGCCTGCGTTAAGGGCAGGTCTTAGGGGGCTTGGCCCACGCTACCCGTCTAAATAAAATATTTCAATGTTAATTATTTATTTGAGTGACGGATCATCTGAGCGAAACAGCGCCCCTCTGTCTCAGTATGTGTGGCCCATGTTATCATTTTTTGGGGGCCAGACTGCTACATATAAGCTGCTTTGCCCGCTGGGATGTTTTCTCCGGTGAGATAGTTTCAGACACTTGTGAATTTAAGGAAAGTTGCCCGGTGCACTGTTCGAATGCTGTAATTTTTTTATTAATTTATTTTACCTTTATTTAACCAGGCAAGTCAGTTAAGAACAAATTCTTATTTTCAATGACTGCCTAGGAACAGTGGGTTAACTGCCTGTTCAGGGGCAGAACGACAGATTTGTACCTTGTCAGCTCGGGGGTTTGAACTTGCAACTTTCCGGTTACTAGTCCAACGCTCTAACTACTAGGCTAACCTGCCGCCCCGAATCATTATTTGGGACAATTTTTATTTATTTATTTAACTAGGCAAGTCAGTTAAGAACAAATTCTTATTTTCAATGACGGCCTAGGAACAGTGGGTTAACTGCCTGTTCAGGGGCAGATGTACAAAGGTAACCTACTTTTTTTGAAGTGACTTGTTTAACAATCGGATGAAAACATCATGACTGGTTGTATTCATGCCACATTTACTACGATACTATAAAACCCATAAAAGAAAAGTATGACTTGCAATACTCTTTTTGGCCAGATAGCATCAGATACATGGGTTAAACATACTGAGACAGAGGGGCGCTGTCTCGCTGCTTGTTGGAGCGCGTCTCTGTCAATTGTGGAAGTCAAATGCCTGTCCAACTGATTCATTCTGGCGCCGGCTCTGATAGGGCCATCGCCAACTCCTCCATTGTCCCTGTCTGCAGACTGGAAGTGTACAGGAGCAGCTAGCGTGTTAGCTTGTTAGCGTAGGAGTGTTTATTTTCATGAAATTGTTTTAGTTTTTCTTCTACTCTCCGGCTCTGAGGACACAAAGTGCACCTGTTCGAGTCCGCTGGCCACAAGGGGACTTTCTTTCTTATTTATTCCTCTTCCTCTCCTCAACAGGAGTTTTTCCTCAACGTCAAAGACATTCTCCGAGCTCCCTGTGACGTCACCGGACAGTTTGAGAAATGGGAGGCAGCAGAGATGGAGCTCAACGAGAGGTGAGAGGAGAAACGTCGCAAGCCTGGTGTTAATAGTCGATACGACTTCGTTTTGAAGGTTTGGTAATAATGCCTTCGTTATGGGGTTGTTAAAGTCCCTTGGAGCTTGTGGCCTGGAAGGACCTTTAAAAAAAAAAAAAAAAAAAAAACCTGTCTTATGAGGCATGGCACACAAAAACCGAAACATCTGAAGGCTTCAATAAGGTTTCAATGTTTCGAGCTTCATAACAGGATTTTGGTAAAGAGTTCTGATATGACCTTAGTAGTCATTAGTCATTCCATGTAATGTCATGTTTTATGACAAACCTGTGTTGCAGTACTCTGACAAGTACCACTAATCAATGTACCACTTAATCATCTTGTTCTGAATGACTGCCCCTCTCCATTGTCCCTGTCTGTAGCAGCTCCATGTCCCTGTCTCTAGACTAGAGAGGAAACCCCCACTAGCATTGTCCCTGTCTGTCTGTAGCTTCTATGAGAGTAAACCCCGCCCGCTCCTCCATTGTCCCTGTCTGTAGTTTCTATGAGAGTAAACCCCGCCCCACTCCTCCATTGTCCCTGTCTGTAGCTTCTATGAGAGTAAACCCCGCCCCTCCTTCACTGTCCCTGTCTGTAGCTTCTATGAGAGTAAACCCCGCCCGTCCCTGTCTCCTCCACTGTCCCAGCTCCTAAAACTATGTCCCTGTCTGTAGTTTCTATGAGAGTAAACCCCGCCCACTCCTCTACTGTCCCTGTCTGTAGTTTCTATGAGAGTAAACCCCGCCCCTTCACTGTCCCTCCACTGTCCCTGTCTGTAGTTTCTATGAGAGTAAACCCCGCCCACTCCTCCACTGTCCCTGTCTGTAGTTTCTATGAGAGTAAACCCCGCCCACTCCTCCACTGTCCCTGTCTGTAGTTTCTAAGAGAGTAAACCCCACCCACTCCTTCACTGTCCCTGTCTGTAGTTTCTATGAGAGTAAACCCCGCCCACCTCTCCACTGTCCCTGTCTGTAGTTTCTATGAGAGTAAACCCCGCCCACTCCTCCACTGTCCCTGTCTGTAGTTTCTATGAGAGTAAACCCCGCCCACTCCTCCACTGTCCCTGTCTGTAGTTTCTATGAGAGGAAGGCAGCAGTCCACGCGGCGCTGTGTGACAACGTGGACACGCGCAGCACCATGGAGGAGATGAGGGCGCTGGTAACCCAGAGCAACACCTACATAGCCAGTAGGAAGAGCTCCAAGCTGCAGCCCAACCGCATGCTGATGAAGAGCATCGCTCTCTACCTGACTGACATGCTCAAGGTGAGGGAGAGCTTGTGCAGCATACCAGGGGGTGTATTCATTCATTGCACACTGTTGCAAAATGTTGTTGCCACCAAAATGAGTTTCTATTGGACAAATTCAGTTCCTCCCTGTTTGGTTCCGTTTGGTTCCGTTTGGTTCCTAGTGAATACACCCCGGTATTACACTCACAAGACCAGAGCTGAAGTCGGCTGTTCCAGATTAACCCATTTTGAAGGGCATGACTAAACAACGGTGCCATCACGCAAATCTCGTGAACACATTCAGTAATTAAACATGAGAAGCGGCGATGTAGAAAGTGAAAACCTGGGTCACGTGATATTTACACCACTATAGCTAAGATGGAAACCTATTCAGTGCTTTTACTTATCAGGGGACCACATCCCTTTTGTTCTGATGAAGTTCTCTAACCCTGTCTGTGCTGTAGACCTTTGGGGCCATTGAAGGGACCGAGCCTATTGGATTCCCAGTATTGGATTCCCAGTGGGAGGAGATGGTCACCATGTGGATGTAAGTATTGCCCTGGAGATACCAGGCTGCTATTGGATTCCCAGTGGGAGGAGATGGTCACCATGTGGATTCCCTGGAGTACCAGGGATTCCCAGTGAGATGGTCACCATGTGGATGTAAGTATTGCCCTGGAGATACCAGGCTGCTATTGGATTCCCAGTGGGAGGAGATGGTCACCATGTGGATGTAAGTATTGCCCTGGAGATACCAGGCTGCTATTGATTCCCAGTGGGAGGAGATGGTCACCATGTGGATGTAAGTATTGCCCTGGAGATACCAGGCTGCTATTGGATTCCCAGTGGGAGGAGATGGTCACCATGTGGATGTAAGTATTGCCCTAGAGATACCAGGCTGCTATTGGATTCCCAGTGGGAGGAGATGGTCACCATGTGGATGTAGGTATTGCCCTGGAGATACCAGGCTGCTATTCCCAGTGGGAGGAGATGGTCACCATGTGGATATACAGTGCCTTGCGAAAGTATTTGGCCCCTTGAACTTTGCGACCTTTTGCCACATTTCAGGCTTCAAACATAAAGATATAAAACTGTATTTTTTTGTGAAGAATCAACAACAAGTGGGACACAATCATGAAGTGGAACGACATTTATTGGATCTTTTAAACTTTAACAAATCAAAAACTGAAAAATTGGGCGTGCAAAATTATTCAGCCCCTTAAGTTAATACTTTGTAGCGCCACCTTTTGCTGCGATTACAGCTGTAAGTCGCTTGGGGAATGTCTATCAGATTTGCACATCGAGAGACTGAAATTTTTTCCCATTCCTCCTTGCAAAACAGCTCGAGCTCAGTGAGGTTGGATGGAGAGCATTTGTGAACAGCAGTTTTCAGTTCTTTCCACAGATTCTCGATTGGATTCAGGTCTGGACTTTGACTTGGCCATTCTAACACCTGGATATGTTTATTTTTAAACCATTCCATTGTAGATTTTGCTTTATGTTTTGGATCATTGTCTTGTTGGAAGACAAATCTCCGTCCCAGTCTCAGGTCTTTTGCAGACTCCATCAGGTTTTCTTCCAGAATGGTCCTGTATTTGGCTCCATCCATCTTCCCATCAATTTTAACCATCTCCCCTGTCCCTGCTGAAGAAAAGCAGGCCCAAACCATGATGCTGCCACCACCATGTTTGACAGTGGGTATGGTGTGTCCAGGGTGTTGAGCTGTGTTGCTTTTAAGCCAAACATAACGTTTTGCATTGTTGCCAAAAAGTTCAATTTTTGGTTTCATCTGACCAGAGCACCTTCTTCCACATGTTTGGTGTGTCTCCCAGGTGGCTTGTGGCAAACTTTAAACGACACTTTTTATGGATATCTTTAAGAAATGGCTTTCTTCTTGCCACTCTTCCATAAAGGCCAGATTTGTGTAATATACGACTGATTGTTGTCCTATGGACAGTGTCTCCCACCTCAGCTGTAGATCTCTGCAGTTCATCCAGAGTGATCATGGGCCTCTTGGCTGCATCTCTGATCAGTCTTCTCCTTGTATGAGCTGAAAGTTTAGAGGGACGGCCAGGTCTTGGTAGATTTGCAGTGGTCTGATACTCCTTCCATTTCAATATTATCACTTGCACAGTGCTCCTTGGGATGTTTAAAGCTTGGGAAATCTTTTTGTATCAAAATCCGGCTTTAAACTTCTTCACAACTGTATCTCGGACCTGCCTGGTGTGTTCCTTGTTCTTCATGATGCTCTCTGCGCTTTTAACGGACCTCTGAGACTATCACAGTGCAGGTGCATTTATACAGAGACTTGATTACATACAGGTGGATTGTATTTATCATCATTAGTCATTTAGGTCAACATTGGATCATTCAGAGATCCTCACTGAACTTCTGGAGAGAGTTTGCTGCACTGAAAGTAAAGGGGCTGAATAATTTTGCACACCCAATTTTTCAGTTTTTGATTTGTTAAAAAAAGTTTGAAATATCCAATAAATGTCGTTCCACTTCATGATATTTCCCACTTGTTGTTGATTCTTCACAAAAAAATACAGTTTTATATCTTTATGTTTGAAGCCTGAAATGTGGCAAAAGGTCGCAAAGTTCAAGGGGGCTGAATATTTTCGCAAGGCACTGTAAGTATTGCCCTGGAGATACCAGGCTGCTTCTCGGCAGTCGAGGTGCTTTCAACATGATCTACTGTTGGGATTGGCCACCACCATCTCTCCTCAGTTGGTAGTGGTCCTCTGTTGCTCAGTTGGTAGTGTATGGTGTTTGCGATGCCAGGATAGAGGGTTTGATTCCCGGATCACCCATATGCATGTATGTATGACTAAGTCACTTAAAATGAATCATATTGTTATTATTATATCCGTGTTCTCGTAGACGTTGTGATTCTGTGGACGTTTCTAGTCAAGCTAACTGAGGCTGCTTGCAGATGGAGACCACGGTGATGCCCTATCTGAAGGTGCTGTCAGACTTCAGAGAATCTGTTCGCAGAATTGCCAGAGAACAGAATGGTAAATACTTCCTCCCAAGTTATTCAACAAAAATACTAATAACACAGTTGCCTGAACACAGTTGCCTGTCTCTGCTAGAAATGTGAGGCTTGTAGTTCGTCTCTGGTGACTCTGTCTCTGTTCTCTCTGTCTCTGTCTCTGTCTCTGTTCTCTCTGTCTCTGTTCTCTCTGTCTCTGTTCTCTCTGTCTCTGTTCTCTCTGTCTCTGTTCTCTCTGTCTCTGTTCTCTCTGTCTCTGTTCTCTGTTCTCTGTTCTCTCTGTCTCTCTCTCTGTCTCTCTGTTCTCTGTCTCTGTCTCTCTGTCTCTGTTCTCTCTGTCTCTGTTCTCTGTCTCTGTTCTCTCTGTCTCTGTTCTCTCTGTCTCTGTCTGTGTTCTCTGTCTCTGTTCTCTGTCTCTGTTCTGTCTCTGTGTTCTCTCTGTCTGTTCTCTGTTCTCTGTCTCTGTTCTCTGTCTCTGTTCTCTCTGTCTCTGTTCTCTCTGTCTGTCTGTCTCTGTCTGTGTTTCTCAGTGACAGAGGTTCTACAGCTGTGTGACGTGGTCCGTAATGACACCTTACCTGAGCTGGGGGTGCGTCTAGAAGACCATGAAGGTAAATGCACTGACCACAATATGCACACACACACACACACACACACACACACACACACACACTATAGATCAGCGAAAACTAGTAGCAGCCACAGTGATGACTGGCTGTGTTGTCTTGTCAATGTCAGGCCTTCCCACTGTGGTGAAGCTGGTGGACAAAGAGACCCTGCTGAGGGAGAGGAATGAGAAAAAGAAGATGGAGGACGAGAAGAAGAACAAGAAGGAGGAGGCTGCCAAGAAGAAGCAGGAGCAGGAGGTTAGTAGGACCATAGAGATGGATAGAGGGACTTCCACCAAAGATGATGAGTCCTCTAAGGGAGAGTCCTTTATCTATGGCAGGACCACTGTCTTCCGAGTCCTCCACTAACTGATCTGAGAGCAGTATTAATGTTAGTCTCCTGTCCTAGATGCAGGTGTATTGATGTGAATCCTCTGCTAACTGATCTGAGAGCAGTAATATTGATGTTACCAGCCTCATGTCTAGATGCAGGTATATTGTGTCCCCTCTGCTAACTGATCTGAGAGCAGTAATACTGATGTTACCAGCCTCATGTCTAGATGCAGGTGTATTGATGTCTCTGTTCATGGTTGGTTTCATCACAGTTGGCCAAACTGGCGAAGATGAAAATCTCCCCGTGCGATATGTTCCGCTCTGAAACCGACAAGTATTCCAGCTTTGACGAGACGGTAAATATCCAACAACTGTAAACCTCCTTGATATCTGGAGTGGCTACAAGGCTTTATTGAACATCAAGTGTTTTAACAGACACGTACTGCTCCTCCAACAGGGTTTCCCCACGCATGACGTGGAGGGGAAGGATCTCAGTAAGGGACAGACCAAGAAGCTGCGGAAACTCCACGAGGCCCAGGAGAAACTGCACCAAGAGTATCTCCAGACCAATCAAAATGGCTGCTGAGAGTCCTGGGCCTCGTTCAGTTGTCAAACGTTCTCGAATGTCACAGATGGTTACGCCACTATTGTAGTCGACATGATTCCTGAATCTACACGTCAGAGAGAAGCATGTTTGTTTTACATGGCATATTTCTATCTGAACGTTCCCGAACCGTTGCGTCCTGCTGAACACGCCCCCTGGAGGACGCTGCTCCGCCCCCTCCCGCGCTCCGCCCATAGCAATAGTTCTGTCCTCATTTGTCGTTATTCAGTTCCTCCAATCATTTTCTTTTTTTGCTAAATCAACAATTCCCTGCATATTATGTGAGTGGTTGCAAATTTGACCAATCACCGCACTCCGAATAAAGCAGTCCAATCGTCGCAATATTATCGCATAAAATGTACCCATCACCACAGCACAAAGAGAGAGCTTGCAATTTCAACCAATCACCTCACATTTACCGTGTAATATAGTTCATTCAAGCCACACGACAAAACTTTTCCCTCATCAGTGTATTTTCCAGACCAATTGTACAAAATCATCGTATATCGCCATGCAGAATCATCGTATATCGCCATGCAGAATTGCAGTAGCAAAATACAGCTTTTTTTTTCTCTCTCAGAAAATTACACAAAAAAAATCACTGTGAATTCCTGGAGGGCCTGACTATTGGTGATGCTGAGGCCAGAGAGACCCTGGGTGTGTTTCAATAGTCTAAAGAATGATCTCCTCGTCTCCTCTTATCCTGAGTTGACAAGTCAGTACGGTGAAGGGTTATTTTCCTTCTCCTCTCCACCTCTTTTACATTAGAGCAGGTGAAAGGTGAGGAGATGAAACCGCATTCGACTATTGAGATGCATCCACCCTCCCAGTGTTTAAGACCTTGAGACACAACCTGGGCTCCTCTGCACTGCACTCCATGGGGTCACTTTAAAGGGTTGGTTCAATCAAAATCAGTAATTGATCCATTTTTTTTGTTTTGTTTTTGTGATTGACTGCAACTACAGTTCAGATTCAGTTCCTTTCCTACAGCTTCCACCGGCCAGGTTGGTATTGATAACCTGTTTCACTTGTTTTAGCTTTAACTAAATTGCGTGCCAAAATGAACTCTGCGTAAAACCACGCCTGGGGGTAGTCGATAGCGACGCTAAAGTGTGTCTGTGGTTGCTTTAGCAAAGTAATAATAACCTACTATTTGTAGTTGTAGACACTCCCTGGCCCGACGACAACCTGCAAGCTGAAGAAATGATGACATTCAAGTGAACTATCCCTGTAGACAACAGTTTGTCTGTTGAAAGGGAAAATGAGTCCTCTGAAACCCTTTGTTGGCCCAGGCTTCCATGTACTGTAGATAGTTTTCGCTCTCCACTGCAAACTGCTATTCAGTGCTGTTATTGGTTGGCAGCGTGTCCTTCAGCCGTCCATTGAGGTTTCATTTCCCTCTCCACCATGACTGCATATCATTCCTTTTTTAAATTCTGATATTATGACAGAGAGGCCGGTGAGGTTGATACACAGTGAAGTTGAATTAATGCACGATTGCAATGCAGAGATGATCACAGAAACATTTGTTCCAGAGGCTTCCTTGGGGGTTTTGGTCTATAACATGACAAAATAACATGCTTTGAGCAGGTGTTAGGCATGTTACAACGATAGCAGAGGGATGATAAATCTTTTATAAGAATATGGAATTTGTGAGACCTTGAAATAAACATTAAAAAAAAAAGATTTTTAACCAAACATTATTTTGTTTCTTCAGTTTTTGAAATGGTTGAGCAAATACTAAATTGAGATTCTGTAGAGCTAACACAACTACAGCAGTGACCATCTACTAGTTACTAATAGATTGGGTTTATTGCCCCCCCCACACACACACACCACCTTCTGTTTGACAGAAACACAAAAATCACATCTGCAGAATCAACAAAGGATTTTATATGTAAGTGGAATCTCCAGCAAACAACTGGTCTTCTGAACGTTCCTGATCCCAGAGATGTTCCATACGCACAAAAAGCTTTTTTTTCTCAAATGTTGTGCACAAATTTGTTTACGTCCCTGTTAGTGAGCATTTCTCCTTTGCCAAGATAACCCATCCACCTGACAGGTGTGACATCATGAAGCTGATTAAACGGCATGATCATTACAGGACAATAAAAGGCCAGTCAAATGTGCAGGCTTTTTTTCCATTAAAACAATACTACAGATATCTCAAGTTTTGAGGAAGTGTGCAATTAGCATGTGACTGAAGGAATGTCCACCAGAGCTGTTGCCAGAGAATTGAATGTTTTTCTCTACCATAAGCCGCCTCTATCGTTTTAGAGAATTTGATAGTACATCCAACCGGCCTCACAACCGCAGACCACGTGTATGGCGGCGTGTGTGCGAGTGGTTTGCTGATGTGAACAGAGTGCCCCGTGGTGTTATGGGCAGGCATAAATTACGGACAATGAACACAATTGCATTTTATCGATGGCAATTTGAATGCACAAAGATCCCTGTAGCGAGATCCTGAGGCACATTGTCGTGCCATTCATTCACCGTCATCACCTCATGATTCATTCACCGTCATCACCTCATGATTCATGCACGGCCCCATGTTGCAAGGATCTGTACACAATTCCTGGAAGCTGAAATTGTCCCAGTTCTTCCATGGCCTGCATACTCACCAGACATGTCACCCATTGAGCATGTTTGGGATTATCTGGATCGACGTGTACGACAGCGTGTTCCAGTTCCCAGCCAATATCCAGCAACTTCACACAGCCATTGATTGAAATCAACAGAGGAGTGGGACAACATTCCACAGGCCACAATCAACATGAACTGTAACTCCACAACAATTTTTCCTAGTTTTTACTATGTTGCATTTTATATTTTTGTCCATTATAGAAATATAATTACATTCTCTGATAATATAAAATTATATTTAGGTCACTTTTAAAATGCCCTATGTATTTAAGTCTGTGGAATGTCATTCTCTGCGCTCATCTTTGCTGTTGACCATATTTCTAAGCATAAACACAAACACGACCATGTTCACGGCAAACTGGATGAACCCAAAAGAGGCCACTCCGTAGTTGTGATACAAGAAGCCTCCAATAGTGGGGCCGATGGTGCGGAGCAGAGACTGCACAGAGGCACACAGGCCCAGCATCGTGCCTGCAGAAGAGTGAATGGAACCAATCAGAAAAATGTCCAGAGCAAAACAGACAGAAGTTGCACTTCAATGCTCAACTGTTTCTTTCAGAATGTTAACGACACCAAGTGTGATTCTTTCTCTGTAGGCAATTGTTTTTTTAAACGTTTTTTGTTGTTGTTAGGTTAGCCAATGATTTACTGTTTAACCTGATGCCCCCCTTCACATTTCTCAACATATGTGTTTGAAACGCTTAATTGTCTCACCGGTATCGGAGGAAGGCACAGTCTTTGTCAGCATGCTGTCAGTGATGACGTTGAACACGCTGAGAGAAAACATCATGGGGAGGACGATGAAGCAGAACTGGAACACGTTGGCCATGAAGACCTGCCAAGGAGAGAACCAAATGTTAGCCATGAAGACCTGCCATGGAGAGAACCAAACGTTAGCCAAGGAGAGAACCAAACGTTAGCCAAGGAGAGAACCAAACGTTAGCCATGAAGACCTGCCAAGGAGAGAACCAAACTTTAGCCAAGGAGAGAACCAAACGTTAGCCATGAAGACCTGCCAAGGAGAGAACCAAACGTTAGCCATGAAGACCTGCCATGGAGAGAACCAAACGTTAGCCATGAAGACCTGCCAAGGAGAGAACCAAACGTTAGCCATGAAGACCTGCCATGGAGAGAACCAAACGTTAGCCATGAAGACCTGCCAAGGAGAGAACCAAACGTTAGCCAAGGAGAGAACCAAACGTTAGCCAAGGAGAGAACCAAACGTTAGCCATGAAGACCTGCCAAGGAGAGAACCAAACGTTAGCCATGAAGACCTGCCAAGGAGAGAACCAAACTTTAGCCAAGGAGAGAACCAAACGTTAGCCATGAAGACCTGCCAAGGAGAGAACCAAACGTTAGCCATGAAGACCTGCCATGGAGAGAACCAAACGTTAGCCATGAAGACCTGCCAAGGAGAGAACCAAACGTTAGCCATGAAGACCTGCCAAGGAGAGAACCAAACGTTAGCCATGAAGACCTGCCAAGGAGAGAACCAAATGTTAGCCATGAAGACCTGCCATGGAGAGAACCAAACGTTAGCCATGAAGACCTGCCAAGGAGAGAACCAAACGTTAGCCAAGGAGAGAACCAAACGTTAGCCAAGGAGAGAACCAAACGTTAGCCATGAAGACCTGCCAAGGAGAGAACCAAACGTTAGCCATGAAGACCTGCCAAGGAGAGAACCAAACTTTAGCCAAGGAGAGAACCAAACGTTAGCCATGAAGACCTGCCAAGGAGAGAACCAAACGTTAGCCAAGGAGAGAACCAAACGTTAGCCAAGGAGAGAACCAAACGTTAGCCAAGGAGAGAGCCAAACGTTAGCCAAGGAGAGAACCAAACGTTAGCCATGAAGACCTGCCAAGGAGAGAACCAAACGTTAGCCAAGGAGAGAACCAAACGTTAGCCAAGGAGAGAACCAAACGTTAGCCATGAAGACCTGCCAAGGAGAGAACCAAACGTTAGCCATGAAGACCAGCCAAGGAGAGAACCAAACGTTACCCAATGAGAGAACCAAACGTTAGCCATGAAGACCTGCCAAGGAGAGAACCAAACGTTAGCCATGAAGACCTGCCAAAGAGAGAACCAAACGTTAGCCATGAAGACCTGCCAACGAGAGAACCAAACGTTAGCCATGAAGACCTGCCAACGAGAGAACCAAACGTTAGCCATGAAGACCTGCCAAGGAAGAACCAAACGTTAGCCATGAAGACCTGAGGAGAAACCAAACGTTAGCCATGAAGACCTGCCAAGGAGAGAACCAAACGTTAGCCATGAAGACCTGCCAAGGAGAGAACCAAACGTTAGCCATGAAGACCTGCCAAGGAGAGAACCAAACGTTAGCCATGAAGACCTGCCAAGGAGAGAACCAAACGTTAGCCATGAAGACCTGCCAAGGAGAGAACCAAACGTTAGCCATGAAGACCTGCCAAGGAGAGAACCAAACGTTAGCCATGAAGACCTGCCAAGGAGAGAACCAAACGTTAGCCATGAAGACCTGCCAAGGAGAGAACCAAACGTTGGCCATGAAGACCTGCCAACTCAGAACGTTGGCCATGAAGCCATGAAGACCTGCCAACGAGAGAACCAAACGTTAACCTTTTAAGATCAAAAGTTTTACAAAAGAGTCATATTCATTAGGAACCAAACGGAAATAAAACGACAAACAGAGAGAGACTGTGAAACTCCTCCTCCCCTCCCCACCCCACCCCACCCCCTTTTTTTTTGTTGCTACGGGGAATATATACAACCCTGCATTTATCACAAGATGAAATGAATCCTCTGTACCTGAGCCAGGCCCACCAGACTTGACATGCCGATGGAGAGGAGAAGCAGTGAGTTCTCAGAGTACTTTGAGGTCAGCCGGCCAATCACTCCTCCTTGGATTACCTGGAAAAATTGGACCATTATTTCTCACCAGAGTTGCTCTATGAAATCCTGTTCCCACAAGGGAGGGGATTTCAGGAGAATTTCGCCATCTAAACTTTTAATTACTGTAAATACATTGTGTTGTCCTAACCAGGAACGTAGTGGTCGAATAACGTGGTGAACACTGATCGCCAGTCGAGCTGACGCGCAAACAACGTCATCGCTAATCTAGCAGCACAGGTGCAAAACACCACACAATAAAAAGAGGCTAGGGCCTCAATGAGAGTGTACAATACACAAACTAACACTTGTCTTTTCCTACTAACACTGACTTAGCTGATTAACTACTTCACTGAGGAAAAAGTACCTACTATGACTGAGCTGACTGAGCTAGGTGGGACAACCACACATATATATATATATATTTATTAAGACGACTGCACTAACTAAATGACTAAATATAATGGAAGTGTCTGGATAACAGTCTCTGCTAAATGACTAAATATAATGGAAGTGTCTGGATAACAGTCTCTGCTAAATGACTAAATATAATGGAAGTGTCTGGATAACAGTCTCTGCTAAATGACTAACAGTATATGTCGTGAGCATCCCTGCTCCATACCATTGACACGATCCCAAAGTAGGCCATAAGGTAGCCATTCTGCTCTGGCGCCAGCTGGAAGAAGTTCATGGCGATAACAGAGAACATGACCTGAAAGATACCTGAGACAGAATCCCTTGAGGTTGTTAAAAAGGACTCCATCCAAACACAGACAGACACACTAAAAAGACAATAACGTGTAAAAAAAAATATATATATAAGGTCATTAAAACACTGAACATTGGTTGAGATGGGGTGTTGTAGTTTTTATTAAGCTTTTTTTATTACATTTTTTTATTAATTTTTTATTAAACGCTGAACATTGATTTGCGTTAAATGCTATTCTCCAAATAAAATCTGTAGGTGAACTGTGTTACCTGCTTTTACCCTTTTCACTACATCACTGGTTCCAGCTGTACAGCAACACATTCCTGCTAAGTGACTAGTTCTCCCTCAGAGTCTAAACGAAGACATCCTCACAGGTGGAGAATAAACAACTCTTATAGGTAACAGTGAAGGACACCCACCTGATGGCAGACCTGAGATGATCTTGACCATGAAGGTTTTGGCCACACCAGGGTACTTCATCAGTCTGGTGATCTCACCCAGGTCAAAGACTGACTTGGCATTGCTCTTCTCTGCAGGACCAGGAAATTATGTCACAAGCAACTCGCATATGAAGTCACGTGTCAAATGCCACACATTATGGATGTCCCCACGTCACACAGGCCACAATAAGTGTCAGATAAAGCAGAAATTGTATTTTTTGCACCCCACACACACACACACACACACAAGCACGCACAAACCCTTTAGAGCGAATAGTGTGTTGTGAGGAAGGTGTAGAGTCTTACTGTCTGTGTTGTCCTGTGGAGCTTGTATCTTAGTGTGTTTAGGGATAAACGTCCAAACCAACAGGAAGCTGATGAAGCTCCCTCCAGCAGCTACACAAGCAGCAAATGTCTCCCTGGAAAAGCCAGAGCAGGGATGTCACACGGCTAAATTACAGCTCTCCGATTGGACTAGAATCGGATTCCAGCTCTTGGATTGGACTAGAATCGGTGAGCATTGAGGTGCTTCACTCACCCATAGCGTGTGCTGAGTGTACCGCCCAAGGTGGAGCCGGCAACCATGCCAATGCCAAAACATAGGCCCAGCTTGCCAAGGGCCTCTGCCCGCTTGTCAGGTTCTGTCAGGTCAGTCACTACCATCTGGGCTCCTGGTGAGAGGCAGAGAGAGGAGCACAACAAGTCAGACTTGTACACACTTTAGTAACTCTGGAACATATGGGGTATAGACAGACATATATGGATCTGTTAGAGGGCTGTCTAGTACAGTAGATCATATAGGATCTGTTAGAGGGCTGTCTAGTACAGTAGATCATATAGGATCTGTTAGAGGGCTGTCTAGTACAGTAGATCATATAGGATCTGTTAGAGGGCTGTCTAGTACAGTAGATCATTAGGATCTGTTAAAGGGCTGTCTAGTACAGTAGATCATTAGGATCTGTTAGAGGGCTGTCTAGTACAGTAGATCATATAGGATCTGTTAAAGGGCTGTCTAGTACAGTAGATCATTAGGATCTGTTAGAGAGCTGTCTAGTACAGTAGATCCTAGTACAGTAGATCATATAGGATCTGTTAGAGAGCAGTCTAGTACAGTAGATCCTAGTACAGTAGGTTCTATAGGATCTGTTAAAGGGCTGTCTAATACAATAGATCCTAAAGGATCTGTTAGAGGGCTGTCTAGTACAGTAGATAATATAGGATATGTTAGAGGGCTGTCTAGTACAGTAGATCCTATAGGATCTGTTAGAGAGCTGTCTAGTACAGTAGATCATATAGAATCTGTTAAATAGCTGTCTAGTACAGTAGATCATATAGGATCTGTTAGAGAGCTGTCTAGTACAGTAGATCATATAGGATCTGTTAAAGGGCTGTCTAATACAGTAGATAATATAGGATATGTTAGAGAGCTGTCTAGTACAGTAGATAATATAGGATATGTTAGAGAGCTGTCTAGTACAGTAGGTCCTATAGGATCTGTTAGAGAGCTGTCTAGTACAGTAGATCATATAGGATCTGTTAGAGGGCTGTCTAGTACAGTAGATCATATAGGATCTGTTAGAGGGCTGTCTAGTACAGTAGATCATATAGGATCTGTTAAAGGGCTGTCTAGTACAGTAGATCATTAGGATCTGTTAGAGAGCTGTCTAGTACAGTAGATCCTAGTACAGTAGATCATATAGGATCTGTTAGAGAGCAGTCTAGTATAGTAGATCCTAGTACAGTAGGTTCTATAGGATCTGTTAAAGGGCTGTCTAATACAATAGATCCTAAAGGATCTGTTAGAGGGCTGTCTAGTACAGTAGATAATATAGGATATGTTAGAGGGCTGTCTAGTACAGTAGATCCTATAGGATCTGTTAAATAGCTGTCTAGTACAGTAGATCATATAGGATCTGTTAGAGAGCTGTCTAGTACAGTAGATCATATAGGATCTGTTAAAGGGCTGTCTAATACAGTAGATAATATAGGATATGTTAGAGAGCTGTCTAGTACAGTAGATAATATAGGATATGTTAGAGAGCTGTCTAGTACAGTAGATAATATAGGATATGTTAGAGAGCTGTCTAGTACAGTAGATCATATAGGATCTGTTAGGATACAGTAGTTATAGGATATGTTAGAGCTGTCTAGTACAGTAGATAATATAGGATATGTTAGAGAGCTGTCTAGTACAGTAGATAATATAGGATATGTTAGAGAGCTGTCTAGTACAGTAGGTCCTATAGGATATGTTAGAGAGCTGTCTAGTACAGTAGGTCCTATAGGATATGTTAGAGAGCTGTCTAGTACAGTAGGTCCTATAGGATATGTTAGAGAGCTGTCTAGTACAGTAGGTCCTATAGGATATGTTAGAGAGCTGTCTAGTACAGTAGGTCCTATAGGATCTGTTAGAGAGCTGTCTAGTACAGTAGGTCCTATAGGATCTGTTAGAGAGCTGTCTAGTACAGTAGGTCCTATAGGATCTGTTAGAGAGCTGTCTAGTACAGTAGGTCCTATAGGATCTGTTAGAGAGCTGTCTAGTACAGTAGGTCCTATAGGATCTGTTAGAGAGCTGTAGGTCCTATAGGATCTGTTAGAGAGCTGTCTCGTAGGTCCTATAGGATATGTTAGAGAGCTGTCTAGTACAGTAGGTCCTATAGGATCTGTTAGAGAGCTGTCTAGTACAGTAGGTCCTATAGGATCTGTTAGAGGGCTGTCTAGTACAGTAGGTCCTATAGGATCTGTTAGAGAGCTGTCTAGTACAGTAGATAATATAGGATATGTTAGAGAGCTGTCTAGTACAGTAGGTCCTATAGGATCTGTTAGAGAGCTGTCTAGTACAGTAGGTCCTAGGCACGGTACATACGCTGGGGACTTATCTGGGAGTTTGAGTATGAAGGGAACAACAGTCTCTAACTGTGATTGTGTAATTGCTGCTGATCATGTCATGCAGGGCTCCCTTGAAAAAGAGACCTTGGTCTCAATGAGACTCCCTGTTAAAATAAAGGTTAGATAAACAACAGGCAGTGCAGCACTTACCAGGCAAGCCATGCATCAAGACAGCGGGGAGTTTGTGGACGAAGAGCATGAGAGGACTGTCAGCGATCGCTAGTAACCCATAGTAGACTACAGAGGCAGTGCAGGATAGACACATTGCTGCTCTGGCACCAAAAAGGTCTGCAAACCTACCGACAACAGAAAAATAACACTGATCTATATTGACACCTGCCAACATATGGCCACCAACACATAACAGCTGTGATCTTGTGTCTGGATTCAGGTCCGATAAGCCCTCTGTATGGTTCGTTGCCCCAAGTCATTGAACCATACATAACTCAATTAGATTTAAGTGACAGCACTTTAAAGCTCAATTTGCCAGCAGCAAATTGTGCGTCTTTGACCAGGGTTGAAGATTAAAGATACAGACTGTGGTTATGTAACAGATGATGTATTTCATTCAACAGAGTTTTGCTCACCTGCCAAATATCGGGCCTCCCAACAATTGGACAACACCAACCATGGTTTGCAAATAGCCAATCCATAGGGTGTCAAATCCCAGCTTCTTCGCCAAATACTGAATGGTGAGAGGTCAAACTTAAATACATATACATTTTTTTATTATAATAATAATTAATCAGTGGTGACCTGTCATTCAGGACTGTTTTGAGCCCCACATTTTTTGCAAAATATAATTATAATTATTATTTTTATTTGTTATTCTTTGGGCCTTGCCTGTTTTGCATGTTATTTTGACATTAATACGTGTAACATATCAGTTTGCAAACAATGTAAAAAAATATATATATATTATTGAGTTAATAAAGCCGCATACAAACATGGTCTTTTTTTTGTTTTCTTGAGTAAGGAAGCTCCAAAATGCAGGTGTTTCAGCCTGGCTCAGGGCTTTCTGTGGTGGTGGGGCAGCCAGCGGAACATACGGAGCGGTGAGCCGTGATTGCCGCAAATTCAACAATGACTTGTTTGGAAGCAATAAGTGGCTAACTGCAAGCATTGCAAAGCAATCATTAGCCTGCTATTCAGTGGAGTGGCTGTGTGGTCTCAAGTCTAAGATTAAAGGTCTCTTTTCCTAGTTTAAAATGATAAACATTCAACATTGGCCATGCTGTCAATGAAGCATGATTTGTGCCACGCTCAAAACAACTGTTAACTCGGAACTGAAAAATCTGACTTCAGTGAGTTCAAGACAACTGGGACCTGAGGATAAAAAAGGGTATGTCTGGGAAAATACGTTTTGAACTTTCATCCGACTCGGGACTGTAAATCCGGAACTCGGGACTGTAAATCCGGAACTCGGGACTGTAAATCCGGAACTCGGGACTGTAAATCCGGAACTCGGGACTGTAAATCCGGAACTCGGGACTGTAAATCCGGAACTCGGGACTGTAAATCCGGAACTCGGGACTCTTTCTAGAGCTACGACCTGAAGCTCACTGACGTCATCATGATTCAAACTTTTTTTTCTTGAGTTCCCAGTTGTTTTGAAAGCACCATAAATCCAGAGAATGTGCCAGACTTTGATGACAAAATTTTCCCACGAAGGACTGCCGCGCCACCTTCCTGTTCAAGTGAGCACAGCACAACAAGGTGATTTCAAAAATGTCTTATATGCTGCTGCATAAATGATGTAATATGCCAGGGAGATGTGTAAACTGTAGCTAAGAAAATAATACTAAGTGTATGTTGTATAGTAAGCTGTTAGTAACCCATGTGCATCACCCTAATAGGTTGGTCTATTTTCACCTCTTAATTCCACCTACTGTTCTGACTTGGTCGTGCACACGTTACCTATGACCTGTTTTTGAGAAATGTAATCATCGAACATTGTAAGAGGTTTCATTGTCTGATTATGTGCCCCCTTTACTTATCCACGGTTCTGACTTGGTGTACAGAGAGAACACTGTAAGAACGGCCCATGTTCTGAATTCTGTCATTGTACATTTCAAAAGTGCTAAACAAATAGTTATATTGACTACGTCCGTCCTAGCTCGCTCATTAATGTCTTCATCGAAATTACGGATTGACTCTTATCCGCTGGTCGTCCCCTTATGACATAGTTTGTACATCTCAATTGTCAGTAGAAGCCACATTTGTTTAAGCAAGTCATCCTGGCTTTTCCAGGGAGACATCAGCTATGTTTTTTAAAGGCATTAAATGAGGCTGAATGAACTGTTTGGCTGCCAGACAAGGCTCTGCTGATAGCCAGGTGTAGCAGTGGTAAGGTGCTGGGACTCTGCTCTTGGGACAGCTTTATGTAAACCCTAACAGTTTGTGGGCATCGTTTGTCACCGTTCTAGTGTAATTAATGTATTGTTTAGTGTTGTGTAGTGGCTTTGCTGGAATGCAACCCACATTCTTTTTTTTGCCCCACCCAGATTTACATGCTAAAATGGCCATTGTAATTCATTCATATTAGATTGTCATAGATATACTGCTTACAATGCGCATAGTCACAATCCTCTATCAAAAACCATGGTGCCCTCAAGAAGGCCCAGGTAAGGCCATTTTTCTATATATTTTTAGATGTCAAATATGTCAACAATCCCAAGGCCATTTCTAACTGTTCAAACCTACTAGCAAATGGCAAATATCTACAACCCATTTGAATAACAGCAAATGAATGCATAGCACACGGAGCCAACTTTTGTAGCCATTCTGATATCGAAATATTTAAATAAACTGCATTGTTTTCTTTCTCATCTCTATCCATATAGATTAATCATACAACAACAAAAACAACCACTTTTGTAACGTCGGTAATAAAATAGAATCGACATTAAAACACAAATACTTACAGGAGTGATGGAAAACTGTAAAAACATCCATGTGATATCCAGGACAGCTATGAGGTAAGTAACGTAAATTACTCTCTGCATCTTTGAGCCTGTATGTACATCGGTAACGGCGGTGGGTGAGTCGGATTTAACTCGTGACATTCTTACTGTAACGTTAAGCCTAGACCCAATTCGGTCCACACTCTTTCATACAGTAGCCTCCTGGAAAACCGGGAACAAGGATAAATAAATGATGAAACAACAATCAACGACATAAGACAATATAGTGCCGACACTGTGGCTGTCAAGTATTGAGATTAAATACACTTACCTTAGTTTATCTGAAGACGGAGTTCTTATAAATGCATAATACATCCGTCAAAAGTGTTCCTGCCGTTACTACCGATGCAGATGTTGATTTCACACTATGAGCGCCCCACCGGAAAAGAAAGGTGACGCTCAAACTCCATCCTTCATTCAATAAAGCAATTCGTAATGATAAATTTTAGGAATGATTTCTCACGCATAATATTTCCCTATGTTCTTGTACTTTGATCTTTAGAGGAGGTAGTATGTTTGCCGGCAGCACAAAAACGGTACTTCCTGTTTTCAGGCTTCAAAATAAAGGCTCTCATGAACTCATGCTGTTGTGCCCTTGAGCAAGGCACTTAACCTCTTAAATGCTCCAGAGGCGCTGACCCCGTGCTATTCCTCCAAACTCCGTGTGTGTGTGTGTGTGTGTGTGTGTGTGTGTGTGTGTGTGTGTGTGTGTGTGTGTGTGTGTGTGTGTGTGTGTGTGTGTGAGAGAAGGGGTCAGGATATAGGATAAAGACCATAGATAATAGACCTTCCTATTAATGATGAACTCATTGAAGTTGAATTATTTGCCATATTGTTCAAATATATTAAATTCTTAATAAAAAATCAAATAACACATTTTTTCAGTTGGGGACCCCGCTCTTTATTTTTTAATAATTTGTTAATTTTCCTCTACTTTCAGTAGTGGACTTTTATTCTGACTTCTCAACCAGAAGTTCATTGGTGAAACCCAGCTAACCCACCCATTGGTGAAACACAGCTAATTCCACATGAGAGTCCTCCCACTTTACACAACCACAAGTGGCGTGACTACTAGATTTCAGTTTCCTATTAGGGCATAGGCCTATATACATAGGCTTACATGTGACAAGTGTTGAGTTGGTTAAAGTTCATCATTGTTGAGAATGACTATGTTCATATTCAATGACGACTCGTCATTCAGGACAGGTGGGGCAGAGCCTTACCTGTTTTGAGCCCCACATTTTTAGCAAAAAATATATTGTTATTGTTATGTTATTTTGGCATTAATACGTGGCACATATCAGTTTGCAAACAATGTAAAAAAAATATATACATATAATATATACATAATATATACAAACATAGTCTCTTTTTAGTTTTCTTGAGTAAGGGAGCACCAAAATGCAGGTGTTTCTGCCTAGCTCAGTGCTTTCTGTGGTGGTGGGGCAAGCCAGCAGAAAATAGCTGGTGTTGCACCGTGATTGGCTCAGTACTCTGTCACCCATGGGGACACTACATCACCACTAAGTCTAAGGGTAGAGCTCAGAAATTCAAGGCCCTTGGGAGTTACATTAGAAGTGCCCATCCAAGAAGCCTCAAGGTCATTAGCCACAGATAAAATGTCAAATTACATTATATCTACAGTAGCTTTGATACGATTGATGTTGGCTTGATGATGACATCATGAATCAAGTTGACAATCCACTGGCAAATCATTAATAATCCTTGTCATATGAAGAGAAATAATGAAGAGAAATTATAGATAAAACATATCGGTGCTCATCGGCCATTGGACATAAACATTACACAGCAAGTTGGAAATCGTAAATTCAACAATGTTGTTTGGAAGGAATCAGTGGCTATCATTAGCCTGCTATTCAGTGGAGTGGCTGTGTGGTCCCAAGTCTAATATTAAGAGTCTATTTTCCTAGTTTAAAATGATTAACATTCAACATTGGCCATGCTGTCAATTAAGTATTACTTGTGCCATGTTCAAAACAACTGATAACGCGGAACTGTAAAATCTGACTTTAGTGAGTTCAAGACAACTGAGACCTCGGGTAAACGAGCTACGACTGGGAAAATACGGATTTGTAAATCAGGAACTCGGGCCTCTTTCTAGAGCTACAACCAGAAAATCACTGATCATTTCTTGAGTTTCCAGTTGTTTTGAAAGCACCATAAATCCAGAGAATGACAGACATGGCTTACAAAATGTGCCCTCGGAGGACAGCCGTGCCACCTTCCTGTTCAGGGTAGCCTAGTGGTTAGAGCGTTGGACTAGTAACCGAAAGGTTGCAAGTTCGAATCCCCGAGCTGACAAGGTACAAATCTGTCATTCTGCCCCTGAACAGGCAGTTAACCCACTGTTCCTAGGCCGTCATTGAAAATAAGAATTTGACTTGCCTGGTAAAATAAAGGTAAAAAAAAAAGTGCCAGGGAGATACAGTTGAAGTCGAAGGTTTACATACACATAGGTTGGAGTCATTAAAACTTGTTTTTCAACCACCCCACAAATTGCTTGTTCACAAACTATTGTTTTGGCAAGTCGGTTAGGACATCTACTGTGTGCATGACACAAGTCATTTTTCCAACAATTGTTTACAGACAGATTATTTCACTTATAATTCACTGTATCACAATTCCAGTGGGTCAGAAGTTTACATACACTAAGTTGACTGTGCCTTTAAACAGCTTGGAAAATTCCAGAAAATGATGTCATGGCTTTAGAAGCTTCTGATAGGCTAATTGACATAATTTGAGTCGATTGGAGGTGTACCTATTGATGTATTTCAAGGCCTACCTTCAAACTCAGTGCCTCTTTGCTTGACATCATGGGAAAATCTAAAAGAAATCAGCCAAGAACTCAGAAAAAAAGATTGTAGACCTCCACAAGTCTGGTTCATCCTTGAGAGCTATTTCCAAACGCCTGAAGGTACCATGTTCATCTGTACAAACAATAGTACTCAAGTATAAACACCATGGGACCACGCAGCCGTCATAACGCTCAGGAACTAGAAGCGTTCTGTCTCCTAGATATGAATGTACTTTGGTGCGAAAAGTGCAAATCAATCCCAGAACAACAGCAAAGGACCTTGTGAAGATGCTGGAGGAAACAGGTACAAAAGTATCTATATCCACAGTAAAATGAGTCCTATATCGACATAACCTGAAAGGCTGCTCAGCAAGGAAGAAGCTGCTGCTCCAAAACCACCATAAAAAAGCCAGACTACGTTTTGCAACTGCACATGGGGACAAAGATTGTACTTTTTGGAGAAATTTCCTCTGGTCTGATGAAACAAAAATAGAACTGTTTGGCCATAATGACCATCGTTATGTTTGGAGGAAAAAGGGGGAGGCTTGCAAGCTGAAGAACACCATCCTGACCGTGAAGCACAGGGGTGGCAGCATCATGTTGTGTGGGTGCTTTGCTGCAGGAGGGACTGGTGCACTTCACAAAATAGATAGCACCATGAGGCAGGAAAATTACGTGGATATATTGAAGCAACATCTCAAGACATCAGACAGGAAGTTAAAGCTTGGTTGCAATTGGGTCTTGCAAATGGACAATGACCCCAAGCATGCTTCCAAAGTTGTGGAAAAATGGCTTAAGTACAACAAAGTCAAGTTATTGGAGTGGCCATCACAAAGCCCTGACCTCAATCCTATTTAAAATGTGTGGGCAGAACTGAAAAGGTGTGTGCGAGCAAGGAGGCCTACAAACCTGATTCAGTTACACCAGCTCAGTCAGGAGGAATGGGCCAAAATTCAACCGACTTATTGTGGGAAGCTTGTGGAAGGCTACCCGAAACGTTTGACCAAAGTTAAACAATTTAAAGGCAATGCTACCAAATACTAATTGAGTGTATGTAAACTTCTGACCCACTGGGAATGTGATAAAAGAAATAAAAGCTGAGATAAATTATTCTCTCTACTATTATTCTGACATTTCACATTCTTAAAATGAAATGGTGATCCTAACTGACCTAAGACAGGGAATCTTTACTAGGATTTTTGTCAGGAATTGTGAAAAAAGGAGTTAAAATGTATTTGGCTAAGGTGTATGTAACCTCTGACTTCAACTGTATGTATACTGTAGCTAAGAATGTAATACCTTGTGTATTATTACACCTTTATTTCCACAAGGAACACAGACTGAGACCAAGGTCTCTTTTACAGCTGGGCCCTGCTGTCACGCCCTGACCTTAGAGAGCCTTTTTATTTCTATATTTGGTTAGGTCAGGGTGTGATTTGGGTGGGCATTCTAGTTTGTCTATTTCTTTGTTGGCCGGGTATGGTTCCCAATCAGAGGCAGCTGTCTATCATTGGCTCTGATTGGGGATCATACTTAGGCAGCCTTTTTCCCCACCTTAGTTTGTGGGATCTTGTTTTTGTACAGTTACTGTGTAGCCTGCAGAAAGTTATGTTAATTTATCTTTTGTTGTTTTTTGGTGTTCATCCAAATAAAGAAAGATGTATGTTTACCACACTGCGCCTTGGTCTCATTCCAACAACGTACGTAACACCTGTGTATACATACAGTTTAGGAACAATTATTTAAAAAACAGTTACAAGCAATACACAAATAAAAATGCTCCAATAAATATTTTAAATTAGCATGGGGGACAAGAGTCTCAAGTTTAAGTTTAGTCTGCAGGCTATTCCATAGGCAAGGAGTGTAACAGGAAACGGCAGCCATACCCAACTCTGTGGAAATCGCACGGGTCTCAAGTGTAATCCATGCTTGAGAACCGGTTTTAGGAATTCTAATTCTAATATTGATGAGTGATGATAGATAAGAAGGTAGCTTATTCAGAAGTACTTTATAGACAAACACGAGAGCATGTTGTTCTAGTCTCACGGACATCGAAGTCCAACCCACATTGACATAAAACACAGTGGTGAGTTCTGTAGCTAGAACCCGTAATAAACCTAAGTGCGCAATGATAAGTAGCATCCAGCGATTTAAGTGTTGATGCCGTAGCATGCATGCAAATAATATCCCCATAATCTATAACAGACAAAAGTAGCTTGCACAATTTGTCTCCTATTTGTAGAGGACAAGCATGTCCTGTTTCTATAGAGGAAGCCTAGATTGATTTTTAGCCGTTTACAAAGTTAATCAATATGCATTTCAGAGTACATGACGAAAGAGTACATGACAGTGTCATCAGCATATAAATGAATTTGACACTTTCTTATCTCATCACCGATATTGTTTATGTAGAGAGTGAACAGTAATGGACCAAGTATAGAACCTTGTGGGACCCCTTTAACCAACTCCAATGGCTTTGACTGGATGCAGTCGACTCTAACAGCCTGATTTCTATCCTTTAGATAGTCATGAAACCAACGACAGGCATCCAGTCCTATTGACGACAGCATACCCAAAAGTATCGCATGGTCTACAATGTCAAAAGCTTTAGATAAATCTATGAACAAGGCGGCACAGTACTTTCTATTATCTAGGGCATTAGTAATATCATTTACAACATGTACAGTGGCCTTAATAGTACTGTGTTTAGGTCTAAAGCCAGATTGATTACCAGAAAGAATATTGTTAACAGTTAAAACAGATTGTAGTTGCCTATTGACCAGTGACTCTAGAATTTTAGCCAAACAGGAGAGCTTAGAGATAATTATCCAATTCACTACCATCACCTCCCTTGAGGAGTGGTAAAACAAAAGCTGTTTTCCAAGCTTTAGGAATCTTTCCTACGACAAATGTTTGATTAAAGATATGCGTCACTACACCAGCAATAATAGGTGCCGCACACTTGAGTAAATATGGATCCAGATTGTCAGCGCCTAATGATTTCTTAGAATCTATAGCAGATAGTGCAGATAAGACCTCATCTTCTGTGACTTTTTGAAAATTAAAAACCGACTTACTGTTCTCCATATCAGCTGAAGGCCGAGGAGCTGAAACAATAGACCGGTCAAGATCATGTTGGCCATTTTTTCTTTCAAAAAGAAAACCAGCAGAAATAAAAATGCTTATTAAAAACATCGCAAATTTCAGTTCGGTCACTGATGATCCCAGATTCTGATGTAATTTGCTTCGGCGGGGAAGTCAAGGAGTTTCCTGGTTTAAGTGAGTTAACAGTTTTCCAGAATTTAGAGGGATCACCAGCAGACTCTGTCAGAGTATCAAGAAAATACCTAGCCTTCTTTTATTCCTCCGGTCCATTTATTTCTCAATTTCCTAAAAAGCAGCCAATCAGCTGCTTCACCAGTTGTCCTCGCCAAGGCCCATGCTTGATTTTTTTTTACGGATAAAAGCTCTGAATAATAAAGGTAATGGATAAAGGCTTGCTCTGAGAAGTGTTTATAATTTCTCTTTACAATTATACGTGGGTCAGGGTTTTTTAGCCTAGTATCTCTGATACATGCAATAGGGCAGTGGTCACTGATGTCATTCGCAAATAACCCACTAGCTATATATTTGTGAGGTGTATTTGTTAAGATAAGGTCTATTAATGTAGATTTCTTTTGGATTAGGACGGGTAGGTATAGTTATTAGTTGAGTAAGATTTAGTTTGTTACAAATATCTTTTAATTTAAACGATGCTGGTATCAGCCAGTCCAGATTGAGATCTCTGATAATCAATAATTCAGAGTTGACATAATTAGACATTAACTCAAACAATTTGCTTCGTGCAGATACCGGAGCTGAGGGTGGGCGATAAACTCCCGCTAGCGTTAACAGTGCATTATGACCAAGGACCACATTTAGAACTAAGCATTCATACTGTTTCGGAACAGAAGTTGAAATGGACACAGTGACATCTAGGTTGCATTTAACATATATGGCAATACCTCCTCCTCTACCCACTCTGCCTGCTGTGTAGACATTATACCCAGCTAACAGAACATCTCAGTCTGGAACAGAGACACACAGCCAGGATTCAGATATAATCATTATGTCAGCATGTGATGTATGTTGTGTAGTAAGCTGTTAGTAGACAATGTGCCTCACCCTAATAATTTGGTCTATTTTCACCTTTTCATTTCTCCTACTCTTCTGACTTGGTGGTGCACATGTAGCCTATAACCTGTTTTTTATAACTGTAATTATTGAATATTGTAAGAGCTTTCATTGTCTGCTTATATGCCCCCTTTATTTATCCTACGATTCTTACTTGGTGTACAGAGAGAACACTGTACGAATGGCCCATGTTCTGAATTCTGTTGCTTTACATTTTCAAAAGTACTGAACAAATTGTTATATTGACTACGTCCGTCCTAGCTCGCTCATTAATGTCTTAATCGAAATTACGGATTGTCTCTTATCCGCTTGTCGCTCCTTTATGACATAGTTTGTACATCTCAATTGTCAGTAGAAACCACATTTGTTTATGCAAGTCAGCCATATCAGCTATGTTTTTTTTAAGGCAGTAAATGAGACTGAATGAACTGTTTCGCTGCCAGACAAGGCTCTGCTGATAGCCAAGTGTAGCAGTGGTAAGATGTTGGGACTACTGTTGGGACAGATTTATGTAGGCCCTAACAGTTTGTGGGCACCGTTTGCCACCGTTATAGTGCAATTAATGTATTGTTTAGTATTGTGTAGTGTAGTGGCTTTGGAGGTATGCATCCCACTTTTTTTTTTTGCCACACCAAAATGTACATGCTGAAATCAGCACTGTTCGTATTGTAGGCTAAGTTAACGATATTGCTTCTTCCCGAACATGGTTACTCTGACAACCTAACAAATACCGCTCAGGATATACAACCTCAGTCAGTAAAGATGTTCTAAATGTATTCTGTCACAACAAAACATGCTCTGCTATAAAAGGGAACGTTCATTTACTTCTGTGAATTGTTACAGGGGTCCTGGGCCGGGTGTAAAGGCCCGCTGGTCTGTCAGGATGTGTGTGGGGACGAGCTCGACCGGGGATGGGGGTCACAAAACATTCTGAACTCATCCTGAGGAGCACAATGTCTCGCGGATCTGTATACCCAAATATGCAGTCAGAGCCTTTTGGGGGCCTCACTAAATACCAACCATTTAAATCCGTTGATATGTTAATACAGCGAAACATAACCTATTTTATCAGCTTTATTAGAATTAAGACATAAGGTTAACATATATACGACATGTTAGTTCCACACTCTCTTAATGACTTGAAGCCCACCTGGGAGCAATGGTGTAAAGTACTAAAGTAAAAAATACTTTAAAGTACTACTTAAGTCGTTCTTTGGGGTATCTGTACTTTACTATTTATATTCTTGACAACTTTTACTTCACTACATTACTAAAGAAAATATTTAACTTTCTACTCCATACATTTTCCCTGACAACCCAAAGTACTTGTTTCATTTTTAATGCTTCGCTTGACAGGACAATTGTGAAATTCACACTTATCAAGATAACAGGTGGCCATCCCTACTGCCTCTGGTCTGGCAGTCTCACTAAACACAAATGCATCTCCTATAAATAATGTCTGAGTGTTGGAGTGTGCCCCTGGCTATCTGTAAATAATGTCTGAGTGTTGGAGTGTGCCCCTGGCTATCTGTAAATAATGTCTGAGTGTTGGAGTGTGCCCCTGGCTATCTGTAAATAATGTCTGAGTGTTGGAGTGTGCCCCTGGCTATCCGTACATTTTAAAAACAATAAAATGTTGCTGTCTGCTTTGCTTAATATAAGGAATATGAAATTATTTATACTTTTACTTCTAATTTTGATACTTAGGTATATTTTAGCAATTACATGTAATTTTGATACTTAAGTATATTTAAAACCAAATACTTTGAAACTTTTACTCAATAATTATTTTACTGGGTGACGTTCAACTTTACTTGATTAACTTCCTATTAAGATATCTATACTTTTACTCAAGAGTGACAATTGGGTACTTTTCCCAACACTACCTGGGAGGAACGTTTCTAGGGCTCCAAACAGACATTGTAGCATAAGCCAAAATATCAGACTTCTGAAACAAACGTTTACAAAAATAACTTCCCATCGTTCAATTGTAAATTCCATGAGACTACAGACGGTCTTTAATGTACCCTGTGCCTGTCTCTTTAAAACATGTCTTCAGCACAAGAGCAAATCACCATTGTCAAGATGTTGATCACCAACTTTCAGGGTGTTGCATTATGTACAAATTTGACCAAATTGCAATTACATGTGGACTGCATTAACTTGACAAAATCATGTGATCAATGGTCATGCCGTTTTTATTTATGAAGTCGCTTCTCACCAACTGCACCATGCAGTCACCTGCATTGTGGGAGGCACTATGTGCAAACCAATCATTTTGTGTTTGGTTTGACCCACGCGACGTTGCCAAAGACTTGAAAGAAACAGGAAAAATCTTTATTGCGATTCTAAAGCTACAGGGAATACAAAATGCAGTTATATTTGAGACTTCTCTCTAACCAAACGGTTATAAACAATAGCAGCAATGTTGACACAAGCATGTTGATCTGAGCCCTGCTGTTGGAAAACCACTGGTGTCCGACTGTTGGTTGTCGGAGATGCACCTCTCTGAACTCACTCGCCGACTTTAGTCGACAGTCGGCTTCGCCTTGCTTACTGCTCGAACAAACTCAAAACATTCAACTTCGGCGACCTGTGCAGTCAGTTTTCTCCTTGTCACAAGAAGGGACATACTATTTTCACGCTCCTTCGATAAAGTTACGACCGGAAGTGATTATCGTAGCAGGTTATTAGACTATTTTCGCCAACCCTAACCACAGATATAACAATCGTATACACATATGTGCCCTAACCGTTTTCCAAACATTAACCATAGTTTCAATAACCTGCTACGTTTATTCTAACATAATACGAAAAAGTTACTTCCGGTGTTTTTCGTCACAGGAAGCAGACTTCAGTTGCGGAAGTATAATGTATCGGTGATCGTTTCAGTACATGTTTTGATTTAGTAGTTTAGTGTAATGTCTAAACTGTACACCGAGAAACTGACCCGGCTCTACGAGCGGTATCGGGAGTACGTTACGAAGAACCCTGCAGCGACTGGACAACTGGAGAGCACCGTAAGAACGCTGTCGTACCTCATTTCAGGTGAGTTTAAAAGTGAGAGCCAGAGCGAGTGGCTTGCTGCGTTCAGAAACATCTGGGAACTCGTAAAAATACGAGGTCAAATCATGACGTCGGTGATATTGTTTTCGGAAAGTCGGAGCTACAGAAAGAGGCCTGATTTCCCCGGTTTGGATGACCGTTCATAAATGTATTTCAAGTCGGAAGTAGTTTTTTTTCCGATGTCCCATTTGTTTTGAACGCACTGAAGTCGAAGTGGGATATTTCTGAGTTCCCATCGGTTCTAAGCGCAGCATAAAGTGTATCCAAGTTGCCAAGCTAATTGCCTACACCTCTTCCCAAAACATTGACCATGCATCGCCTGATGTGCCTCTCAACACTACAATCTCGTGTTTGATCATGAAAACAAAGGAATGTTATTCTCTAATTCAGCATACGAAAAACAGTCACAGCAAAGCATCTGATGCATGATTCAGAGTGCAAACTTTAAATAGCTATTTGTTACATAGTGTTGTCAGTAGTCCTGTGTAGAGTCTGGCATGGCCCATGGCAGGTGTAACTCTACCTTATGAAGTGTGATTATTATCTGAAATATTTAGCTAAGTTCTTTGATTGGTTCTCTGTTGAAACAACACAACAGTTGACATACCTTCAGTCCTCAAGTGTTTTTGTGTCTATTTCACAGGGCGTTTCACTGACTCCCATGAAATCTCTGAATTGGGTAGGTTAGCACCTCACTTTACCTCACAGTTAATGTTTTATTGACCGCAGTAGAACCATGAACCAGAAGCATCCAGGAACCTCAACTGTTGATCAGTTTGTTGTTGTGTGTGTTTTTGCAGTGTACTCTGCCTCCAACCTGCTGGTGCTGCTTAATGATGGCATTCTGCGCAAAGGGCTGTGTCGAACCCTACCCATGGTGAGGTCCACCTCCACCTGGTCAATCACATTAGTCTAACCTTACCCATGGTGAGGTCCACCTCCACCTGGTCAATCACAGTAGTCTAACCTTACCCATGGTGAGGTCCACCTCCACCTGGTCAATCACATTAGTCTAACCTTACCCATGGTGAGGTCCACCTAACCTTACCCATGGTGAGGTCAATCAACACCCATGGTGAGGTCAATAACTAACTTACCCATGGTGACCCATGGTGAGGTCCACCTCCACCTGGTCAATCACAGTAGTCTAACCTTACCCATGGTGAGGTCCACCTCCACCTGGTCAATCACATTAGTCTAACCTTACCCATGGTGAGGTCACTCACATTAGTCTAACCTTACCCATGGTGAGGTCCACATTAGTCTAACCTACCCATGGTCAGTTCCACATTAGTCTAACCTTACCCATGTCAATCAACTAACTTACCCATGGTGAGGTCCACCCATGGTGAGGTCATCACATAGTGGTGAGGTCAATCACATTAGTCTAACCTTACCCATGGTGAGGTCCACAATAGTCTAACCTTACCCATGGTGAGGTCACACATTAGTCTAACCTTACCCATGGTGAGGTCAATCACATTAGTCTAACCTTAC